>NC_054476.1:101409482-101656982 GCF_017639515.1 Carcharodon carcharias
CACTCAGCTCCTTCTCCACTTCCGAGGAGTGACAATCACCGTCCGATTGCCACTCAACCCCTACTCCAATTCCTAGGAGTGACAATAATGGATGGATTGCCACTTTGCACCTAAACAACTTCTGAGGAGTAACAATCACTGTTGGATTGACACTCCAGTCCGACTACTCTTCTGTGGAGTGACAGTCACTTTCTGATTGAGACTCCATTCCTATTCCACTGCTAAGATGTGATGATCACTGTCGAATTGCTAATCCATTCCTATTCCTTCCGCAGAGTGACAATCGTTGTTGGATTGCCACTCCACTCAACCCTCTTCCGATGAGTGATAATCACTGTGGATTGCCACTCCATTCCTACTCCAATTCCAAGGAGTGACAATCACTGTTGGATTGCCCCTCATCCCCAACACCAATTCTAAGGAGTGACAATCACATACAGATTGCCACTATGCAAATAATAATCTTCTGAGGAGCAACAATCACTGTCGGATTGCCACTCCATTCCTACTCCAATTCTATGGAGTGACGATCACTGTCGGATTGCTACTGCATTCCTACTCGTGCCGAAGAGAGAGTATCATTCTTGGATTGCCACTCTGTTCCTACTCCACTTTCAACGAGTGATAATCACTGTTGGATTCCCACTCTATTCCAACTCCACTTCCATGGAGTGACAATCGCTGTCGGATGGCCACTCCACACGTAAACATCTTCCGATGAGTGATAATCAATGTCGGATTGCCACTCCATTCCTACTCCTTCCGAGCAGTGACAATCATTGTCAGATTGCAACACCATTCCTGCTCCTCTTCCGAGGAGTGACAATCATTGTCGCATTGCCACTCTGTTCAACTGCACTTCTGAGGTGTGACGAATAATGTCGGATTGCCAGTCCACATCTACTGTAACTCAGACGAGTGACAATCACTGTTGGAAGGCCATTCCACTCCTACGCGTTCTGAGGAGCGAAAATCACTGTTGGATCGCCACTCCACTCCTACTCCTGCTGAGGAGTGACAATCACTGTAGGGTTTCCGCTCGCTTCTTATTACTCTCCCGAGGAGTGACAATCACTGACGGATTGCCGTTCCATTGTTAATCCTCTTCCGAGTAATGACAAACATTGAAAAATTTCCACACCGTTGCCACTCCACTTCTGATGAATGAGAACCACTGCCGCATTGCCATTCCATTCCAATTCCACTTCCAACAACTGGCAATCAATTTCGGACTGCCACTTAGCACCTACTCCTCTTCCAAGTGGTGACAATCTCTGTCGGATTCCCAGACCATTCCCATTCCACTTCCGAAGAGCGACTATCACTGTCAGATTGCCACCCTGCTCCTCCTCTTTTTGAGGAGCAACAATCACTCTCGGATTGCCACTCTGCACCTAGCCCACTTTCATGGAGTGTGATCATTGTTGGATTGCCATGCCACTCCTACTCCTTTTGTGGAGTGACAAACACTTCCAGATTGCAATTCCGCTCATACTACTTCTGAGGAGAGACAATCACTGTCGGATTGCCACTGTGTTCCTCCTCTAATTGTGAGGAGTGACAGTTAATATCGGATTGCCACTCTGCTCCTACTCCCATTTCATTGAGTGACAATCAGTGTCGGATTGTCACTCCGCTACTATTCCATTTCAAAGGAGTCACAATCACTGTAAGTTTGCCACTCCACTCGTACTCCACGTTCGTGGAGTGACGATCACTGTGGGATTGCCAATCCGCTACTGCACCACTTCTGAGGAGTGACAATCACTGTCGGTTTGCCACTTAGTCCCTACTCCACTTCCTACACCTTCCAAGCACTGACAATCATTGCCAGATTTCAAGACCAGTCCTACTCCTCTTCCGAGTAGTGACAAACACTGTTGGATTACAATTCCATTCCCATTCCACTTCTGAGGAGTGACTATCACTGTCGGAATGCCACTCCACTCGTAATCATCTTCTGACAAGTGATAATCAATGTCGGATTGCCACTCCATTCCTACTCCAATTCCAAGAAGTGACAATCACTTTCGGATTGCCACTCAGCCGCAACTCCAATTCCAAGGAGTGACAATCATGGGCGGATTGCCACTATGCAAATAATGATCTCCTGAGGAGTAACAAGCACTGTCGGATTGCCACTCCATTCTTACTCCACTTCTAAGGAGTGACGATCACTGTCGGATTCATAATACATTCCTACTCATTCCGAGGAGTGACAACCGCTGTCAGATTGCCACTCCATTGGTAATCCTCTTCCAAGGAGTGATAATCACTGTCAGATTGCCACTCCGTTCCTACTCCACTTCCGAGGATTGACAATCGCTGTCGCATTGCCATTCCATTCCAACTCCAACGCCGAGGTGTGATAACCACTGTCAAATTTCCAATCTGTTCCTACAGTACTTGTGAGGAGTGACAATCACTGTCAGATTTCCACTCTGCTCCTATTCCACTTCCATGGAGTGGCAATCACTGTCAGATTGCCACTGCATTCCTAGTCATTCTGAGCAGTGACAATCATTGTTGTTTTGCAACACCGTTCCTGCTCCTCTTCCGTGGAGTGACAATCACTGTTTGATTGTCACTCTGCTCCTACTCCACTTCCAAGGAGTGAAAGTCACTGTCGGATTGCCACTCCATTCCTACTCCACTTCTGAGGAGTGATGATCACTGCCTGATTGCTGATGCATTCCTACTCATTCCGAGGAGTGATAATCACTGTCGGATTACCACTCGGTTCCTACTCCACTTTCAATGAGTGATAATCACTGTCAGATTGCCACTCCATTCCAGCTCCACTACTGAGGAATGACAATCGCTGTCGGATTGTCACTCCACTGGTAATCCTCTTCCGATGAGTAATAATCACTGTCAGATTGCCACTCAGCCCCAACACCAATTCCAAGGAGTGACAATCATGGACGGATTGCCACTATGCAAATAAGGATCTTCTTAGGAGTAACAAGCACTTTCAGATTGCCACTCCGTTCGTACTCCAATTCTAAGGAGTGACAATCACTATCAGATTGCCCCTCTGCTCCTACTCCACTTCCAAGGAGTGCCAATCACTGCCGGATTGCCACTGTGTTCCTAGTCCTTCCAAGCAGTGACAATCATTGTTGTATTGCAACACCGTTCCTGCTCCTCTTCCGTGGAGTGGCAATCACTGTTGGATTGCCACTCCGCTCCTAATCCTTCTTAGGAGGGTTAATTAGTGTCACATTGCCACTCTGCTCCTAATCCTACTGAAGAGAGACAATCACTGTTGGTTTGCAGCTACAGTCCAACTGCTCCTCCGAGGATTAGCAATCACTTTGGGATTGCCACTCTCCTGCTACACCACTTCTGAGGAGTGACAATCGCTCTCAGATTGCCAGTCGCTCCTAATTCTCTTCTGAGGAGCAACAATCACTGTCGGATTGCCACACTGCTCCTACCCCACTTCCATGGAGTGACAATGACTGACAGGTTGCCACTCAGCTCCTACTCCTACCGAGGAGTGACAATCACTGTCGGATTGCCATTTAGACCCTACTTCTCTTCCAAGGAGTGCCAATCACTGTTGGATTGCCATTCCATTCCTACTCCTTTCAAGCAGTGACTATCATTGTCAGATTGCAACACCATTCCTGTTCCTCTTCCGAGGAGTGACAATAATTGTCGCATTGTCACTCCATTCGTACTGCACTTCTGAGGTGTGACGATCAATGTAGGATTGCCAGTGCACACCTACTCCAATTTAGATAAGTGACAATCACTGTTGGAATGCCACTCCGCTCCTACTCGTTCTGAGGAGCGACAATCACTGTTGGATCACCACTCGGCTCCTACTCCTGCTGAGGAGTAACAATCACTGTCGGGTTGCCACTCCCTTCTTACTCCTCGTCCAGGGAGTGACAATCACTGTCGGATTGCCATTCCGTTGCAAATCCTCTTCCGAGAAATGACAAACATTGACAGATTTCCACACTATTGCCACTCCACTTCCGATGAACGAGAATCACTGCCGCATTGCCACTCCATTCCAACTCCACTTCCAACTAGTGGCAATCAATTTCGGGTTGCCACATAGCTCATATTCCCCTTCCTTTTGGAATCTCTGTCGGATTCCCAGACCATTCCCATTCCACTTCTGAAGAGCGACTATCACTGTCAGATTGCCACTCTGCTCCTACTCCTTTTGAGGAGCAACAATCACGGCTGGATTGCCGCTCTGCTGTTACTACTTCTGAGGAGTGACAATCACTGTCGGATTGCAATTCCGCTCGTAATCCTTCTGGAAAGGGGCAATCACTGTCGGATTGCCACTCTGTTCCTCCTCTAATTGTGAGGAGTGACAATCAATATCGGATTGCCACTCTACTCCTACTCCCATTTCACGGAGTGACAATCACTGTCGCATTGCCACTCCATTCCAACTCATCTTCTGAAGAGTGACAATCAGTGTTGGATTGCCACTCCGCTCATCCTCCACTTCAGAGGAGTCACAATCACTGTCGGTTTTCCACTCCGCTCCAACTCCACTTTTGTGGAGTGACGATAACTGTGGGATATCCACTCCACTACTACACCACTTCTAAAGAGTGACAATCGCTGTTGGATTGCCAGGCCACTCCTACTGCGAAGTGACAATCACTGTCGGATTGCCACTCCATCACAGGTCATCTTCCGTGGAGTGACAATCACTGTTGGATTACCACTGCTATCCTACTCCACTTCCGAGGAGTGAGAATCACTGTCGGAAAGCCACACTGCTCCTAGTCCAATTCTGAGGAGTGACAATCGCTGTTGGATTGCCACACCGTTCCTAATTCTTCTTAGGAGGGATAATTAGTGTCACCATGACACTCCACTCCTAATCCTTCTGAGGCGAGACAATTGCTGTCGAATTGCCAAACCGCTTCTAATTCTTCTTAGGAGGGATAATTAGTGTCACCATGAAACTCCACTCCTAATCCTTCTGAGGTGAGACAATCACTGTCGGTTTGCCACTACACTCCTACTGCTCTTCCGAGGACTAACAATCACTGTGGGATTGCCACTCCACTACTGCGCCAGTTCTGAGGAGTGACAATCGCTGTCGGATTGTCAGTCCACTCCTCTTCTTCCGAGGAGCAACAATCACTGTCGGATTGCCACTCTGCTCCTACCCAACTTCCGTGGAGTGACGATCACTGTCGGGTTGCCACTCAGCTTCTACTCCTACCGAGGAGTGACAATCACTGTCGGATTGCCAATTAGACCCTACTCCACTTCCAAGTCGTGGCAATCACTGTCAGACTGCCACTCCGTTCCTACTCCGTCCAATCAGTGACAATCATTGTCGGATTTAAACACCATTCCTGCTCTGCTTCTGAGGAGTGACAATCATTATCGCATTGCCACTCCATTCATACTGCACTTCTGAGGAGTGATGATCAATGTTGGATTGCCAGTCCACACCTACTCCAACTCAGAGGAGTGACAATCACTGTCAGAATGCCACTCAGCTCCTTCTCATTCTGAGCAGCGACAATCACTGTCAGATTGCCACACCGCTCCTACTCCTTCTGAGAAGTGACAATCACTGTTGGGTTGCCATTCCCTTCTTACTCCTCTCCCGAGGAGTGATAATCACTGTTGGATTGCCATTCTATTCCAAATCCTCTTCCGGGTAATGACAATCATTGACAGATTTCCACACCATTGCCACTCCACTTCTGAGGAGTGCGAATCACTGTTGCATTGCCACTCCATTCCAACTCCACTTCCAATGAGTGACAATTAATTTTGGGTTGCCACTTAGCTGCTACTCCTCTTCCGAGTAGTGACAATCACTGTCGGATTCCCAGTCCATTCCCATTCGAATTCAAAGGAATGACTATCACTGTCAGATTGCCACTCCGCTCCTACTCCTTCTGAGGAGTGATAATCAATACCGGATTGTCACACTGCTCCTGCTCCCATTTCACGAAGTTACAATCATTGTCAGATTGCTACTCCGCTCCTACTCCACTTCAGCAGAGTCACAATCACTGTTGGTTTGCCACCCAGCTCCTACACAACTTTCGTAGAGAGACGATCACTGAGGGATTGCCATTCCATTACTTCACCACTTCTGAGGTTTGACAATGGCTGTCGGATTGCCAGTCCACTCCTACTCCTCTTCCGAGGTGCAACAATCACTGTTGGATTGCCACTCTGCTCCTACCCCAATTTCGTGCATTGATGATCACTGTCGGGTTGCCACTCATCTCTAACTACTTCCGAAGAGTGACAATCAATGTCGGATTGCCAATTAGACCCTACTCCATTTCCAAGCAGTGGCAATAACTGTCGGATTGCCACTCTGTTCCTACTCCTTCCAAGCAGTGACAATCATTTTCTGATTACAACACCGTTCCTACTCCTCTTCCGTGTCATAACAAACACTGTCGGATTCCCAGTCTGTTCCCATTCCGCTTCCGAGGAGCAACTATCACTGTCGTATTGCCATTCCGCTCCTACTGCTTCTAAGGAGTGACAATCACTGTCGGGTTGCCACTCTGTTCCTCCTGTAATTGTGAGGATTGACAATCAATAACGGAATGCCACTCTTCTCCTACTCCCATTTCACGGAGTGACAATCACTGTCGTATTGCCACTCAGCACCTACTACAATTTTGAGGAGTGACAATCATGCTCGGATTGCCACTATGCACCTAATCAACTTCTGAGGACTAACAATCACTGTCGGATTGCCACTCCATTCCTACTCCTCTTTTGAGGAGTGACAGTCACTGTCAGATTGAGACTCCGTTCCTACCACACTTCTAAGGAGTGACGATCAGTGTTGGATTGCTAATCCATTCTTACCTCTTCCGAGGAGTGACAATTACTGTGAGATTGCCACTCCATTCATAATCCTCTTCCAACGTGTGATAAACACTGTCGGATTGCCACTCCGTTCCTAATCCGCTTCCGAGGAGTGACAATCACTGTTGCATGGCCACTGCATTCCTTCTGCAGCTATGAGGTGTAATAACCACTGTCGAATGGCAAGTTTGTGCCTACTCCACTTCTGGGGAGTGACAATCACTGTCGGATTGTCACACCGCACTTAATCCTTCTTAGAAGAGATAATTAGTGCCGCATTGCCACTCTACTCCTCATCCTTCTGAGGAGAGACAATAACAGTTAATTTGCCACTACACTCCCACTGCTCTTCCAAGGACCAACAATCACTATGGGATGTCCACTCCGCTAATACACCACTTCTGAGGAGTGACAATCGCTGTCGGATTTCCAGTCCACTCCTACTCCTCTTGCGAGGAGCAATAATTACGGTCGGATTGCCACTTTGCTCCTACCCCACTTCCGTGGATTGCCGATAACAGTCAGGTGGCCACTCAGCTCCTACTCCTACCGAGGAGTGACAATCACTGTCGGATTGCCACTTAGACCGTACTCCACTTTCAAAGAGTGGCAATCACTGTTGGACTGCCACTCCGTTCCTACTCCTTCCAAGCAGTGACAATCATTGGTGGATGGCAACACCAGTCCTGCTCTGCTTCCGACGAGTGACAATCATTATCACATTGCCACTCCATTCATACTGCACTTCTGTGTAGTGATGATCAATATCAGATTGCTAGTCCGCTCCTATTCCATCTCAGAGGAGTGACAATCACTGTCGGAATGCCAGTCTGCTCCTACTCATTCTGAGGAGTGAGAATAACTGTTGGATTGCCATCCCATTCCTAATCATCTTCTGGGTAATGACAATTATTGACAGATTTCCACACCATTGTTACTCCACTTCCAAGGAGTGAGAATTATTGTCGCATTGCCACTCCATTCCATCTGCAGCTCTGAGGTGTAATAAACTCTGTCAAATTGCCAGTCGGTGCCTGCTGCACTTCCGAGGTGTGACAATGACTGTTGCTTTGCCAAACAGCTCCTACTACAATTCCGAGGAGTCACAATCACTGTTGCGTTGCCAAAATGCACCTACTCTTATGCCGAGGAGTGACAATCACTGTCAGTTTGCCATTCTGTTCCAACTCATCTTCCCAGGAGTGACAATCACTGTCGGAAAGCCAATCCGCTTCTACTCCAATTCCGAGGAGTGACAATCACTGTCTGGTTGCCACACAGCTCCTAATTCTTCTTAGGATGGATAATTAGTGTCACCATGAAACTCCGCTCCTAATCCTTCTGAGGAGAGGCAATCACTGTCGGTTTGCCACTGCACTCCTACTGCTCTTCCGAGGAGTGACAATCACTGTCGGATTGCCAGTCCACTCCTACTCCTCTTCTGAGTAGCAACAATCACTGGCGGATTCCACTCTGCTCCTGCCCCACTTCCATGGAATGACGATCACTGTCGGGTTGCCACTCAGCTCCTACTCCTTCTGAGGAGTGACAAACACTATCGGATTGCCACTTAGACTCTCCTCCACTTCCAAGCAGTGGCAATAGCTGTTGGATTGCCACTCCATTCCTACTCCTTCCAAACAGTGACAATCATTGTCGGATTGCAACACCTTTCCTACTCCTCTTCCAAGGAGTGACAATCACTCTCGGGTTGCCACTCCTTTCCTACTCCATGTCCGAGGAATGAAAATCACTATCGGAAAGCAATTCCTTCCTACTCCACTTCCAAGGAGTGACAATCACTGTTGGATTGCCACACCGCTCCTAATCCTCCTTAGGAGTGATAATTAGTGTGACATTGCCACTCTGCTCCTAATCATTCTGAGCAGAGACAATCACTGTCGGTTTGCAACCACATACCGACTGCACTTCCAAGGAGTGACAATCACTGTCGGATTGCAATTCTGCTACTACAACAATTCTGAGGAGTGACAATTGCCTTTGAATTGCCAGTCCAGTCCTCGTCCTCTTCCGAGGAGCAACAATCACTGTGGGATTGCAACTCTGATCCTACTCCTACCGAGGAGTGACAATCACTGTTGGATTGCCACTTTAACCGTACTCCACATCCAAGGAGTGTCAATAACTGTCGGCCTGACACTCCATTCCTACTCCTTCCAAGCAGTAAGAATCATTGTCAGATTGCAATAGCGTTCCTGCTCTTCTTCTGAGGAGTGACAAATATTGTCGCAGTGCAACTCCATTCGTATTGCACTTCTGAGGAGTGATGATTAATGTCGGTTCGCCAGTCCACTCCTACGCTAACTCAGAGGGGTGACAATCACTGTCAGAAAGCCACTCTGCACCTACTCCTTCTGAGGAGTGACAATCACTGTCGGCTTGCCACTCCCTTCTTACTCCTCTCCCAAGGAGTGACAATAGCTGTCGGATTGCCATTCCACTCGTAATCCTCTACTGACACATGATAATCACTTTCAGATTGCCACTCTATTCCAACTCTATTCCAATCACTGTGGGATTGCCACTCCACTACCACACCATCTCTGAGGTTTGACAATCACTGTCGGATGGCCACTCTGTTCCTCCTCTAATTGTGAGGAGTAAAAATCAGTAAAGGATTGCCACACATCTCCTACTCTCATTTCACAGAGTGACAAACACAGTCGGATTGCAACTCAGCCCCTACTCCAATTCCGAGGAGTGACAATCATGGATGGATTGCCACTATGCACCTAATCAACTTCTGAGTACTAACAATTACCTTCGGATTGCCACTACATTCCAACTCGTCTTCCGAGGAGTGACAATCACAGTTGGATTGCCACTCTGCTCCTACTCCACTTCCGAGGAGTCACAATCATTGTCGGTTTGCCAATACGCTCTTGCTACTCTTCCAAGAAATGGCAATCACTGTCGGATTCCCACTCCACACTTTTTCATGTTCCGAGCAGTGACAATCACTGTTCGATTGCCACTCCATCACAACACATCTTTCGTGGAGTGACAATCACTGTCGGATTACCAATCCCCTCCTTCTCCACTTCCCAGGTGTGACAATCACTGTTGGAAAGCCAAACCACTTCTACTCCAGTACTGAGGAGTGACAATCACAGGCTGATTGCCACACCACTCCTAATTCTTCTTAGAAGGGATAGTTAGTGTCACCATGAAACTCCGCTCCGAATCCTTCTGAGGAGAGGCAATCACTGTTGGTTTGCCACTACACTCCTACTGCACTTCCGAGGAGTGACAATGACTGTGGGATTGCCACTCTTTACTACACTACTTCTGAGGAGTGACAATCGCTGTCGGATTGCCAGTCCACTCCTACTCCTCTTTCGAGTAGCAACAATCACTATCGGGTTGCCACTCAGCTCCTACTCCTTCCAAGGAGTGACACTCACTGTCAGATTGCCACTTGGACTCTCCTCCACTTCCAAAAAGTGCCAATAACTGTTGGTTTGCCACGCTGTTCCTACTTCTTCCAAACAGTCACAATCATTGTTGGTTTGCAATACCTTTGCTGCTCCTCTTCCGTGGAGTGACAATCATTCTCGGGTTGCCACTCATCTACTACTCCACGTCCAGGGAGTGGCAATCATTGTCAGAAAGCCACTCCAAACATACTGCACTTCCAAGGAGTGACAATCACTGGCGAATTGCCATTCTGCTTCTAACCCTCTCGTGTGCATTGATGATCACTGTCGGGTTGCCACTCAGCTCCTACTCCTACCGAGGAGTGACAATCACTGTCGGATTGCCACTCTTTTCCTGCTACTCTTCTGAGGATTAGCTGTCACTGTCAGATTGAGACTCCATTCCTCCGCCACTTCTAATGAGTGATGATTACTGTCGGTTTGCTAATCCATTCCTAATCATTCCGAGGAGTAACAATCGCTGTCGGATTGCCACATCATTCCAACTCATCTTCAGAAGAGTGACAATCACTGTCGGATTGCCACTCTGCTCCTACTCCACTTCAGAGGAGTCACAATCACTGTCGGTTTGCCACTCCGCTCCTACTCCAATTTTGTGGAGTGATGATCAGTGTGGGACTGCCACTCCGCTACTGCACCACTTCTGAGGTTTGACAATCACTGTCGGATTGCCACTCTGTTCCTCCTCTAATTGTGAGGAGTGACAATCAATAACGGATTTCCACTCTTCTCTTACTCCCATTTCACGGAGTGATAATCACTGTTGGATTGCCACTCAGCCCCTATTCCAATTCCGAGGAGTGACAATCATGGATGGATTGTCACTATGCACCTAATCAACTTCTGAGTACAAACAATCACTGTAGGATTGCCTTTCCGTTCGTACACCTCTTCTGATGAATGACAGTCACTGTCAGATTGAGACGACGTTTCTACTCCACTTCTAAAGAGTGACGATCATTGTTGGATAGCTAGTCCATTTCGATTCCTTCCATGGAGTGACAATAGCTGTCAGATTGCCGCTCCATTCGTCATCCTCTTCCGATCTGTGATAATCACTGTCAGATTGCCACTCCGTTCCTACTCTACTTCTGAGGAGTGACAATCACTGTCGCATTGCCACACCATTCCATCTGCAGCTCTGAGGTGTAATAAACACTGTCAAATTGCCAGTCCGTGCCTACTGCACTTCCAAGGAGTGACAATGACTGTTGCATTGCCAAACAGCTCCCACTAAAATTCCGAGGAGACACAATCACAGTCGTATTGCCAAAATGCACCTACTCTTATGCCGAGGAGTGACAATCACGGTCGGATTGCCACTCTGTTCCAACTCATCTTTCGTGGAGTGACAATCACTGTCGGATTACCATTCCCCTCCTACTCCATTTCCCAGGTGTGACAATCACTGTCGGAAAGCCAATCCGCTTCTAATCCAATTCTGAGGAGTGACAATAACTGGCTGATTGCCATATAGCTCCTAATTCTTCTTCGGAGGGATGAGTAGTGTCACCATGAAACTCCACTCCTAATCCTTCTGAGGAGAGGCAAACAGTGTCGGTTTGCCCCTACATTCCTATTGCTCTTCCGAGAAGTGACAATCATTGTGGGATTGCACTGTTTTACTACACTACTTCCGAGGAGTGACAATCACTGTGGGATTGCCATTCTTTTACTACACTAGTTCTGAGGAGTGACAATCACAGTCGGATTGCCAGTCCACTCCTCTTGCGAGTAGCAACAATCACTGGCGGATTGCCATTCTGCTCCTGCTCCACTTCCTTGGAGTAATCATCATTGTCAGGTTCCTCTCCTACTCCACGTCTGAGGAGTGACAAACACTATCAGAAAGCAACTCCACTCCTACTCCACTTCCGAGGAGCAACAATCACTGTTGGATTGCCACACCGCTCCTAATCCTCCTTAGGAGGGATAACTCATTTCACATTTCCACAGTGCTCCTAATCCTTCTGAGGAGAGACAATTACTGTCGGTTTGAAACTACACTCCTACTGCAGTTCCAAGGAGGGACCATCACTGTCGGATTGCCACTCTGCTTCGAAACCACTTCTGAGGATTGACAATTGCCGTCGGATTGCCAGTTCAGTCCTCCTGCTCTTCCAAGGAGCAACAATCACTGTCAGATTGCTATTCTGCTCCTACCCCTCTTCTGTGCAGTGACGATCACTGTCGGGTTGCCACTCAGCTCCTACTCCTACTGAGGAGTGACAATCAATGTCGGGTTGCCACTCCCTTCTTACTCCTCTCCCGAGGAGTCACAATCATTGTCAGATTGCCATTCCATTCCTAATCCTCTTCCGAGCAATGACAACCATTGAGAGATTTCCACACCTTTGCTGCTCCAATTCTGAGGAGTGTCTATCATTGTCGTATTGCTCCTTTGTTCATATCGCACTTCTGAGGAGTGACAATCAATGTCGGATTGCCAGTACACTCCTACTCCAACTGAGAGGAGTGACAATCACTGTTGGAATTCCACTCCGCTCCTATTCATTCTGTGTAGCGACAATCACTGTTGGATTGCCACTCTGCTCCAACTCCTTCTGAGGAGTGACAATCACTGTCGGGTTGCCACCCCATTTTTCCTCTAATTATCAGGACTGACAATCACTGTCGGATTGCCACTGAGCCTCTACTCCAATTCTGTGGAGTGACATTCATGGAAGGATAGCCACTATGCACCTAATCAACTTCTGAGGAGTACCAATCACTGTCGGATTGCAACCGCTTTCCTGCTACCGTTCTGAGGAGTGACAGTCACTGTCAGATTGAGACTCAACTTCTACTCCACTTCTAAGGGGTGACAATCACTGTCGGATTGCTAATCCATTCCTAATCCTACCAAAGATCAACAATAGCTGCCGGATTGCCACTCCTCCCGAAATCCTCTACCGACAAGTGATAATCACTATCGGATTACCAAACCATTCCAACTCATCTTCCGAAGAGTGACAATCACTGTCGGATTGCAACTCCGCTCCTACTCCACTTTTGTGGAGTGACAATCACTGTGGGATTGTAAGGCCACTACTACACCACTTCTGAGGTTTGACAATCACTGTCGGATTGCCACTCTGTTCCTCCTCTAATTGTGAAGTGTAACAATTAATAACGGATTGCCACTCTTCTCCTACTCCCATTTCACGGAGTGACAATCACTGTCGGATTGCCACTCAGCCCCTACTCCAACTCCGAGGAGTGACAATCATGGACGGATTGCCACTATGCACCTAATCAACTTCTGAGTACTAACAATCACTGTCGGATTGCGACTACATTCCAACTCATCTTCCGAGGAGTGACAATCACTGTCGGATTGCCACTCTGCTCCAACTCCACTTCCGAGGAGTGACAATGAACTGTCGGTAAGCTAATACGCTCCTGCTCCTCTTCCGAGAAATGGCAATCACTGTTGGATTCCCACTCCACACTTTTTCATGTTCCGAGCAGTGACAATCAATGTCCGATTGCCACTCCATCATCACAACTCATCTTTTGTGGAGTGACAATCACTGACAGATTACAACTCCTCTCCTACTCCACTTCCCAGGAGTGACAATCACTGTCGGAAAGCCAATCCACTTCTACTCCAATTCCGAGGAGTGACAATCACTGTCTGGTTGCCACATAGCTCCTAATTCTTCTTAGGAGGGCTAGTTAGTGTCACCATGAAACTCTGCTCCTAATCCTTCTGAGGAGAGGCAATCACTGTCGATTTGCGACCACATTCCTACTGCCCTTCCGAGGAATGACGATCACTGTCGGATTGCCAGTCCACTCCTATGCCTCTTTCGTGTAGCAACAATCACTGGCGGATTGCCACTCTGCTCCTGCCCCACTTCCGTGGAGTGGCGATCACTGTCGGGTTGCCACTCAGCTCCTACTCCTTCAGAGGAGTGACACTCACTGTCGGATTGCCACTTGGACTCTCCACCACTTCCAAGAAGTGCCAATAACTGTTGGACTGCCATGCTGTTCCTACTCCTTCCAAACAGTCACAATCATTGTCGGTTTGCAACACCTTTGTTGCTCCTCTTCCGTGGAATGACAATCTTCTCGGGTTACGACTCCTTTCCTACTCCACATCCGAGGAGTGACAATCATTGTCAGAAAGCTACTCCACTCGTACTCCACTTCCAAGGAGTGATAATCACTGTCCAATTGCCACACCGCTCCTAATCCTCCTTAGGAGGGATAATTAGTGTCACATTGCCACCCTGCTCCTAATCCTTCTGAGGAGAGACAATCAATGTTGGTTTGCAACTACACTCCTACTGCGCTTCCAAGGAGTGACAATCACTGTCGGATTGCCACTCTGCTACCACACCAGTTCTGAGGAGTGACAATTGCTGACGGATTGCCAGTCCAGTCCTCCTCCTCTTCTGAGGAGCAACGATCACTATCGGATTGCCATTCTGCTCCTAACCCCCTTGTGTGCAGTGACGATCACTGTCAGGTTGCTACTCAGCTCCTACTCCTACCAAGGAGTGACAATTACTGTCGGATTGCCACTTCAACCCTACTCCACTTCCAAGGAGTGACAATAACTGTCGGACTGACACTCCATTCCTATTCCTTCCAGTCGGTGACAATCATTGTCAGATTGCAAGAACGTTCCTGCTCTTCTTCCGAGCAGTGACAATCATTGTTGCATTGCCACTCCATTTATACTGCTCTTCTGAGGAGTGACAATCAATGTCAGATTGCCTGTCCGCTCCTACCCCAACTCAGAGGAGTGACAATCACTGTCGGAAAGCCACTCCACTCCTACTCGTTCTGAGGAGCAACAATCACTGTCGGATTGCCACTCCGCTCCAATTCCTTCTGAGGAGTGATAATCACTGTCGGTTTGCCGTTCCCTTCTTACTCGTCTCCCGAGGAGTAACAATCACTGTCGGATTGCCATTCCATTCCTAATCTTCTTCCGAGTAATGACAATCATTGACAGATTTCCACACCATTGCTGCTCCATTTCTGAGGAGTGACAATTATTGTCGCATTGCCACTTCGTTCATTCTGCACTTCTGAGAAGTGACAATCACTGTTGGGTTGCCAGTCCGTTTTTCTCCTTATTGTGAGGAGCAACAATCAATGTTGGATTGCCACTCCTGCTCCTACTCCCATTTCAAGGAGTGACAATCACTGTCAGATTGCCACTCAGCCCCTACTCCAATTCTGAGCACTGACAAACATGGACAGATTGCCACTATGCAAAAATCAACTTCTGAGGAGTACCAATCACTGTCGGATTGCCACTCCTTTCCTACTACTCTTCTGAGGAGTGACAGTCACTGTCAGATTGAGACTGCATTCCTCCTCCACTTCTAATGAGTGACGGTCACTGTCGGATTAGTAGTCCATTCCTAATCATTCCGAGGAGTAACAATCGCTGTCGGATTGCCACATCATTCCAACTCAGCTTCCGAAGAGTGAAAAACACTGTCGGATTGCCACTCCGCTCCTACTCCACTTCAGAGGAGTCACAATCACTGTCGGTTTGCCACTCTGCTCCTACTCCACTTTTGTGGAGTGCCGATCAGTGTGGGATTGCCATTCCGCTACTGCACCACTTCTGAGGTTTGACAATCACTGTCAGATGCCACTCTGTTCCTCCTCTAATTGTGAGGAGTGACAATCAATAACGGATTTCCATTCTTCTCCTACTCCCATTTCACGGAGTGACAATCACTGCCGGATTGCCACTCAGCCCCTACTCCAATTCTGAGGAGTGACAATCATGGATGGATTGCCACTATGCACCTAATCAACTTCTGAGTACTAACAATCACTCGTGGATTGCCATTGCGTTCCTTCACCTCTTCTGAGGAGTGACAGTCATTGTCAGATTGAGACTACGTTTCTACTCCATGTCTAATGAGTGACGATCATTGCTGTATTGCTAGTCCATTCCTATTCCTTCCAAGGAGTGACAATAACTGTCGGATTGCCGCTCCATTCGTGATCCTCTTCCGATGTGTGATAATCACTGTTGGATTACCAATCCGTTCTTACTCCACTTCCGAGGAGAGAGAAAGACTGTTGCATTGCCACTCAGCTCCCACTATAATTCTGAGGATTCTCAATCACAGTGCATTGCCAAAATGCAACTACTCTTATGCCGAGGAGTGACAATAACTGTCAGATTGCCACTCCGCTCTTACTCCACTTCCGAGGAGTCACAATCACTGTCGATTTGCCAATACGCTCCTGCTCCTCTTCTGAGATATGGCAATCAATGTCGGATTCCCACTTTTTCATGTTCCGAGCAGTGACAATCACTGTCTGATTGCCGCTATGCCACAACTCATCTTTCATGGAGTGACAATCACTGTTGGAAAGCCAATCCGCTTCTACTCCAATTCCGAGGAGTGAAAATCACTGTGGGATTGCCACTCTTTTACTACACTAGTTCTGAGGAGTGACAATCACAGTCGGATTGCCAGTCCAATCCTCTTGCGAGTAGCAACAATCACTGGCGGATTGCCATTCTGCTCCTGCTCCACTTCCTTGGAGTAATCATCATTGTCGGGTTGCCACTCATCTCCTACACGTTCCAAGCAGTGAAACTCACTGTTGGAGTGCCACTCCATTCCTACTCCTTCCAAATAGTGACAATCATTATCGGTTTGCAACACCTTTCCTGCTTCTGACAATCACTTTCGGATTGCCACACCTCTCCTACTCCACATCTGAGGAGTGACAATCACTATCAGAAAGCAACGCCGCTCTTAATCCACATCCGAGGAGGGACAATCTCTGTCGGATTGCCAGACCATTCCTACTCCTACCAATCAAAGACAATCATTGTCAGATTGCAACACTGTTCCTGCTCTTCTTCCGAGGCGTGACAATCATTGTCGCTTTGCCACTCCATTTATAATGCACTTCAGAGGAGTGACGATCAATATCGGATTGCCTGCCCACTCCTACTCCAACTCAGAGGAGTGACAATTACTGTCGGAAAGCCACTCCGCTCCTACTGGTTGTTAGGAGCGACAATCACTGTCGTATTGCCAATCCGCTCCAACTCCTTCTGAGGAGTGACAATCACTGTCGCGTTGCCACTCCCTTCTTATTCTTCTCCCGAGAAGTCACAATCACTGTTGGATTGCCATTCCAGTCCTAATCTTCTGCCGGGTAATGACAATCATTGACAGATTTCCACACCATTGCTGGTCCACTTCCGAGGAGTGACAATCATTGTCGCATTGTCACTTCGTTCATTCTGCACTTCTGAGAATTGACAATCACTCTCGGATTTCCACTCCTGCTCCTACTCCCATTTCAAGGAGTGACAATCACTGTCGGATTGCCACTCAGCCCCTACTCCAATTCTGAGCACTGACAAACATGAACAGAATGCCACTATGCACCTAATCAACTTCTGAGGAGTACCAATCACTGTCGGATTGCCACTCCTTTCCTACTACTCTTCTGAGGAGTGACAGTCAATGTCAGATTGAGACTGCATTCCTCCTCCACTTCTAATGAGTGACGATCACTGTCGGATTAGTAGTCCATTCCTAATCATTCCGAGGAGTAACAATCGCTGTCGGATTGCCACATCATTCCAACTCAGCTTCCGAAGAGTGAAAAACACTGTCGGATTGCCACTCCGCTCCTACTCCACTTCAGAGGAGTCACAATCACTGTCGGTTTGCCACTCTGCTCCTACTCCACTTTTGTGGAGTGCCGATCAGTGTGGGATTGCCTCTCCGCTACTGCACCACTTCTGAGGTTTGACAATCACTGTCGGATGCCACTCTGTTCCTCCTCTAATTGTGAGGAGTGACAATCAATAACGGATTTCCATTCTTCTCCTACTCCCATTTCACGGAGTGACAATCACTGCCGGATTGCCACTCAGCCCCTACTCCAATTCTGAGGAGTGACAATCATGGATGGATTGCCACTATGCACCTAATCAACTTCTGAGTACTAACAATCACTCTCGGATTGCCATTCCATTCCTACACCTCTTCTGAGGAGTGACAGTCACTGTCAGATTGAGACTACGTTTCTACTCCATGTCTAAGGAGTGACGATCATTGTTGTATTGCTAGTCCATTCCTATTCTTTCCAAGGAGTGACAATAACTGTCGGATTGCCACTCCATTCATAATCCTCTTCCGATGTGTGATAATCACTGTTGGATTACCAGTCCGTTCTTACTCCACTTCCGAGGAGAGAGAAAGACTGTTGCATTGCCACTCAGCTCCCACTACAATTCCGAGGATTCTCAATCACAGTCGCTTTGCCAAAATGCAACTACTCTTATGCCGAGGAGTGACAATCACTGTCAGATTGCCACTCCACTCCTACTCCACTTCCGAGGAGTCACAATCACCATCGGTTTGCCACTCTGCTCTTACTCCACTTCCGAGGAGTCACAATCACTGTCGATTTGCCAATACGCTCCTGCTCCTCTTCCAAGATATGGCAATCAATGTCGGATTCCCTCTCCACACTTTTTTATGTTCCGAGCAGTGACAATCACTGTCTGATTGCCGCTGTGTCACAACTCATCTTTCGTGGAGTGACATTCACTGTCGGAAGGCCAATCCGCTTCTACTCCAATTCCGAGGAGTGACAATAACTGGCTGATTGCCACATAGCTCCTCATTCTTCTTAGGAGGGATGATTAGTGTCACCATGAAACTCCACTCCTAATCCTTTGGAGAAGAGGCAAACAGTGTCGGTTTGCCAGTACATTCCTACTGCTCTTCCGAGGAGTGAAAATCACTGTGGGATTGCCACTCTTTTACTACACTAGTTCTGAGGAGTGACAATCACAGTCGGATTGCCAGTCCAATCCTCTTGCGAGTAGCAACAATCACTGGCGGATTGCCATTCTGCTCCTGCTCCACTTCCTTGGAGTAATCATCATTGTCGGGTTGCCACTCAGCTCCTACGCGTTCCAAGCAGTGAAACTCACTGTTGGAGTGCCACTCCATTCCTACTCCTTCCAAATAGTGACAATCATTATCGGTTTGCAACACCTTTCCTGCTTCTGACAATCACTTTTGGATTGCCACACCTCTCCTACTCCACATCTGAGGAGTGACAATCACTATCAGAAAGCAACGCCGCTCTTACTCCACATCCGAGGAGGGACAATCTCTGTCGGATTGCCAGACCATTCCTACTCCTTCCAACCAATGACAATCATTGTCAGATTGCAACACTGTTCTTGCTCTTCTTCCAAGGCGTGACAATCATTGTCACTTTGCCACTCCATTTATAATGCACTTCGGAGGAGTGACGATCAATATCGGATTGCCTGCCCACTCCTACTCCAACTCAGAGGAGTGATAGTTACTGTCGGAAAGCCACTCCGCTCCTACTGGTTGTTAGGAGTGACAATCACTGTCATATTGCCAATCCGCTCCTACTCCTTCTGAGGAGTGACAATCACTGTCGCGTTGCCACTCCCTTCTTATTCTTCTCCCAAGGAGTCATAATCACTGTTGGATTGCCATTCCAGTCCTAATCTTCTGCCGGGTAATGACAATCATTGACAGATTTCCACACCATTGCTGCTCCACTTCTGAGGAGTGACAATCATTGTCGCATTGTCACTTCGTTCATTCTGCACTTCTGAGAATTGACAATCACTGTCGGATTGCCACTCCTGCTCCTACTCCCATTTCAAGGAGTGACAATCACTGTCGGATTGCCACTCAGCCCCTATTCCAATTATGAGCAGTCACAAACATGGACGGATTGCCACTATGCACCTAATCAACTTCTGAGGAGTACCAATCACTATCGGATTGCCACTACTTTCCTAATACTCTTCTGAGGAGTGACAGTCTCTGTCAGATTGAGACTACATTCCTCCTCCACTTCTAATAAGTGATGATCACTGTCAGATTGCTAATCCATTCCTAAGTATTCTGAGGAGTAACAATCGCTGTGAGATTGCCACATCATTCCAACTCATCTTCCGAGGAGTGACAAACACTGTCGGATTGCCACTCCGCTCCTACTCCACTTCAAAGGTTTGACAATCACTGTCGGATTGCCATTCTGTTCCTCCTCTAATTGTGAGGAGTGACAATCAATAACGGATTTCCACTCATCTCCTACTCCCATTTCACGGAGTGACAATCACTGTCGGATTGCCACTCAGCTCCTACCCCAATTCCGAGGAGAGACAATCATGGATGGATTGTCACTATGCACATAATCAACTTCTGTGTACTAACGATCACTTTCGGATTGCCATTCCGTTCCTACAGCTCTTCTGAGGAGTGACAGTCACTGTCAGATTGAGACTACGTTTCTAATCCACGTCTAACGAGTGACAATCATTCTTGGATTGCTAGTCCATTCCTATTCCTTCCAAGGAGTGACAATAGCAGTCGGATTGCCACTCCATTCCATCTGCAGCTCCGAGGTGTAATAACCACTGCCAAATTGCCAGTCCATGCCTACTGCACTTCTGAGGAGTGACAATGACTGTTGCATTGCCACTCAGCTCCCACTACAATTCCGAGGAGTATCAATCACAGTCGCATTGCCAAAATGCACCTACTCTTATGCCGAGGAGTGACAATCACTGTGAGATTGTCAACCCGTTCCAACTCATCTTCTGAGGAGTGACAATCACTGTCGGATTGCCACTCCGCTCCTACTCCACTTCCGAGGAGTCACAATCACTGTCGGTTTGCCAATACGCCCCTGCTCTTCTTCCGAGATATGGCAATCACTGTCAGAATCCCACTCCACACTTTTTCACGTTCCGAGCAGTGACAATCACTGTCTGATTGCCACTCCATCACAACTCATCTTTTGTAGAGTGACAATCACTGTCGGTATACCACTCCCGTCCTACTCCACTTCCCAGGTGTGACAATCACTGTCAGAAAGCCAATCCGCTTCTACTCCAATTCCGAGGAGTGACAATAACTGGCTGATTGCCACAAAGCTCCTAATTCTTCTTAGGAGGATAATTAGAGTCACCATGAAACTCCACTCCTAATCCTTCTGAGGAGAGGCAAACAGTGTCGGTTTGCCCCTACATTCCTACTGCTCTTCCGAGAAGTGACAATCATTGTGGGATTGCACTGTTTTACTACACTACTTCTGAGGAGTGACAATCACAGTCGGATTGCCAATCCACTCCTTTTGCGGGTAGAAACAATCACTGGTGGATTGCCACTCTGCTCCTGCTCCACTTCCTTGGAGTGATCATCATTGTCAGGTTGCCACTCAGCTCCTACTCGTTCTGAGCATTGACACTCACTGTTGGATTGCCACTCCATTCCTACTCCTTCCAAACAGTGACAATCATTGTCGGTTTGCAACACCTTTACTGCTCCTGACAATCACTTTCGGATTGCCACTCCTCTCCTACTCCACATCTGAGGAGTGACAATCACTATCAGAAAGCAACTCCGCTCTTACTCCACTTCCGAGGAGGGACAATCTCAGTCGGATTGCCACTCCATTCCTACTCCGTCCAATCAGTGACAATCATTGACAGATTGCAACACCTTCCCATCTTCCGAGGTGTGACAATAATTGTCGCATTGCCACTACTTTCATACTGCACTTCTGAGGAGTGACGATCAATGTCCGATTGCCTGTCTGCTCCTACTCCAACTCAGCGGAATGATAATCACTGTCTGAAAGCCACTCTGCTCCTACTGGTTCTGAGGAGAGACAATCACTGTCATATTGCCAATCCGCTCCTAAACCTTCTGAGGAGTGACAATCACTGTTGGGTTGCCATTCCCTTCTTACTCCTCTCCCGAGGAGTCACAATAATTGTCGGATTGCCATTCCAGTCCTAATCTGCTTCCACATAATGACAATAATTGACAGATTTCCACACCGTTGCTGCTCCGTTTCTGAGGAGTGACAATCATTGTCGCATTGCCACTTCATTCATTCTGCACTTCTGAGGAGTGACAATCACTGTCGGGTTGCCACTCCGTTTACTCTAATTGTGAGGAGCAACAATCAATGTTGGATTGCCACTCTTGCTCCTACTCCCATTTCAAGGAGTGACAATTATTGTCGGATTGCCACTCAGCCCCTACTCCAATTCTGAGCAGTGACAAACATGGACGGATTCCCAATATGCACCTAATCAACTTCTGAGGAGTACCAATCACTGTCGGATTGCCACACCTGTCCTACTCCACTTCTAATGAGTGACGATCACTGTCAGGTTGCTAATCCATTCCTACTCCTTCCGAGGAGTAACAATCGCTGTCGGATTGCCACTCCATTCCAACTCATCTTCTGAAGAGTGACAATCACTGTCAGATAGGAACTCCACTCCTACTTCACTTCAGAGGAGTCACAATCACTGTCGGTTTGCCACTCTGCTCCTACACCACTTTTGTGGAGTGACGATCAGTGACGGGTTGCCACTCCGCTCCTGCACCACTTCTGAGGTTTGACAATCACTGTCGGATGCCACTCTGTTCCTCATCTAATTGTGAGGAGTGACAATCAATAACAGATTTCCACTCTTCTGCTCCCATTTCACGGAGTGACAATCACTGTCGGATTGCCACTCAGCCCCTACTCTAATTCCGATGAGTGACAATCATGGATGGATTGCCACTTTGCACCTAATCAACTTCTGAGTACTAATAATAACTGTCGGATTGCCATTCCATTCCTACACCTCTTCTGAGGAGTGACAGTCACTGTCAGATTGATACTACGTTTCTACTCCACTCCTAAGGAGTGACAATCATTGTTGGATTGTTGGTCCTACTCCTTCCAAGGAGTGACACTCACTGACGGATTGATACTTGGATTCTCCTCCACTTCCAAGAAGTAGCAATAACTGTTGGATTGCCACTCCATTCCTATTCCTTCCAAACAGTGACAATCATTGTTGGTTTGCAACACCTTTCCTGCTCCTCTTCCGTGGAGTGACAATCACTGTCGGATAGCCACTCAGCTCCTACCCCTCTTCCATGCAGTGACAATCACTGTCGGGTTGCCACTCAGCTCCTACTCCTACCGAGGAGTGACAATCACTGTTGGATTGCCACTTCAACCCTATTCAACTTCTAAGGAGTGACAATAACATTTGGACTGCCACTCCATTCCTACTCCGTCCAATCAGTGACAATCAATGTTCAGATTGCAACAGCGTTCCTGCTCTTCTTCAGAGGCGTGACAATCATTGTCGCATTGCCACTCCATTCATGCTGCACTTCTGAGGTGTGATGATCAATGTTGGATAGCCTGTTCGCTCCTACTCCAACTCAGAGGAGTGACAATCACTGTCGGAAAGCCACTACGCTCCTACTCATTCTGAGGAGAGACACTCACTGTTGGGTTGCCACTCTCTTCTTACTCCTCTCCCAAGGAGTCACAATCACTGTCGGATTGCCATTCCAGTACTAATCTTCTTCCGAGTAATGACAAGCATTGTCACTTCTCGGAATGGGAGCAGCAATGGTGTGGAAATCTGTCAATGATTGTCCTTACTCGGAAGAAGATTAGGAGCAGGAGTGGCAATCCAATATTGATTGTTGCTGCTCACAATTAGAGGAAAAACGGAGTGGCAACCCGACACTGATTGTCACTCCTCAGAAGTGCAGAATGAACGAAGTGACAATGCAACAATGATTGTCACTTCTCGGAAATGGAGCAGGAATGGTGTGGAAATCTGTCAATCATTGTCGCATTGTCACTTCGTTCATACTGCACTTCTAAGAATTGACAATCACTGTCGGGTTGCCAATCCTTTTTTCCTCTAATTATCAGGAGCAACAATCAATATCGGATTGCCACTCCTGCTCCTACTCCCATTTCAAGGAGTGACAATCACTGTCGGATTCCCACTCAGCCCCTACTCCAATTCTGAGCAGTGACAATCATGGACTGATTGCCACTATGTACCTAATCAACTTCTGAGCAGTACCAATCATTGTCGGATTACCACTCCTTTCCTACTACTCTTCTGAGGAGTGACAGGCACTGTCAGATTGAGACTCAATTCCTACTCCACTTCTAATGAGTGATGATCACTTTCGGATTGCTAATCCAGTCCTGCTCTTTCCGAGGAGTGACAATCGCTGTGGGATTGCCACACCATTCCAACTCATCTTCCGAAGAGTGACAATCACTGTCGGTTTGCCACTCCGTTCCTACTCAACTTCAGAGGAGACACAATCGCTGTCCGTTTGCCACTCCGCTCCTACTCCAACTTGGTGGAGTGCCGATCAGTGTGGGGTTGCCACTCCGCTACTGCACCACTTCTGAGGTTTGACAATCACTGTCAGATTGCCACTCTGTTCCTACTCTAATTGTGAGGAGTGACAATCAATAACGGATTTCCACTCTTCTCCTACTCCCATTTCACGGGGTGACAAACAGTGTTGGATTGCCACTCAACCCCTACTCCAATTCCAAGGAGTGACAATCATGGATGGATTGCCACTGTGCATCTAATCAACTTCTGAGTACTAATAATCACTGTCGGATTGCCATTCCATTCCTACACCTCTTTTGAGGAGTGACAGTCACTGTCAGATTGAGACTATGTTTCTACTCCACTTCTAAGGAGTGACGATCAGTGTTGGATTGCTAGTCTATTCCTATTCATTCCAACGAGTGACAATAACTGTTGGATTGCCAGTCCATTCGAAATCCTCTTCTGCTGTGTGATAATCACTGTCGGATTGCCACTCCGCTCCTACTCCACTTCCGAGGAGTCACAATCACTGTCAGTTTGCCAATATGCTCCTGCTCCTCTTCCGAGAAATGGCAATCACTGTCGGATTCCCACTCCACACTTTTTCATGTTCTGAGCAGTGACAATCACTGTCTGATTGCCACTCCATCACAACTCATCTTTCGTGGAGTAATAATCACTGTCGGATTACCACTCCCCTCCTACTCCACTTCCCAGGTGTGACAATCACTGTCGGAAAGCCAATCCACTTCTACTTTAATTCCGAGGAGTGACAATCACTGGCTGATTGCCACAAAGCTCCTAATTCTTCCTAGGATGGATAATAAGTGTCACCATGAAACTCTGCTCCTAATCCTTCTGAGGAGTGACAAACACTCTCGGTTTGCCACTATACTCCTACAGCTCTTCCGAGGAGTCACAATCACTGTGGGATTGCCACACTTTTTCAAAACTACTTCTGAGGAGTGACAATCGCTGTCGGATTGCCAGTCCACTCCTACTCCTCTTCCGAGTAGCAACAATCACTGTCGGATTGCCACTCAGCTCCTATTCCTTCCGAGTAGTGACACTCACTGTCGGATAGCAACTTAGACTCTCCGCCACTTCCAAGAAGATGCAATCACTGTTGGATGGCAACTCCGTTCCTACTCCTTCCAAACACTGACAATCATTGCCGGTTTGCAACACCTTTCCAGCTCCTCTTCCAAGAAGTGACAATCACTCTCGTATTGCCACTCCTCACCTACTCCACGTCCGAGGAATGACAATCACTATCAGAAAGCCACTTCACTCCTACTCCACTTCGGAGGAGTGACAATCACTGTCGGATGCCAAACCGCTCCTAATCCTCCTTAGGAGGGATAATTAGTTTCACATTGCCAGTCTGCTCCTAATCCTTCTGAGGAGACACAATTACTGTCGAATTGTAACTACACTCCTACTGTGCTTCCAAGGAGTGACAATCACTGTCGGATTGCCAATCTGCTACTACACCACTTCTGAGGAGTGACAATTGCCATCGGATTACCAGTCCAGTCCTCCTCCTCTTCCGAGGAGCAACAATCACTGTTGGTTTCCCACTCTGCTCCCGCCCCTGTTCTGTGCAGTGATGATCACTGTCGGGTAGCCACTCAGCTCCTACTCCTTCTGAGGAGCAACAATCACTGTCGGATTGCCACTTCGACCCTACTCCAATTCCAAGGAATGGCAATAACTGTCGGACTGCTGCTACATTTCTCCTCCTTCAAAGCAGTGACAATCACTGTCAGATTGCAACACCATTCCTGCTCATCTTCCAAGGAGTGACAATCATTGTCACATTGCTACTCCATTCATAATGCACTTCTGAGGCAGAACGATCAATGTCAGATTGCCAGTCTGCTCCTAGTCCAACTCAGAGGAGTGACAATCACTGTTGGAAAGCCACTCCACACCTAATCATTCTGTGGAGCAATAATCACTGTCAGATTGCCACTCCACTCCTACTCCTTCTGTGGAGTGAACATCACTGTCAGGTTGCCACTCCGTTTTTCCTCTAATTGTGAGGAGTGACACTCAATACCAGATTGCCACTCCTGTTCCTACTCCCATTTCGTGGAGTGACAATCACTGTCGGATTTCCACTCAGCCCCTACTCCAATTCTGAGGAGTGACAGTCACTTTCAGATTGAGACTCCATTTCTACTCCACTTCTAAGCAGTGACGATCATTGTTGGATTGCTAGTCCATTCCTACTCCTTCCAAGGAGTGACAGTCGCTGTCGGATTGCCACTCCATTCATAATACTCTTCCGACATGTGATAATCACTGTCAGATTGCCAATCCGTTCCTCCTCCCCTTCCGAGGAGTGACAATCACTGTCGGATTGCCCCTCCGCTCTGACTCCACTTCTGAGGAGTGTCAATGACTGTTGCATTGCCACTCAGCTCCCACTACAATTCCTAGCTTTCACAAGCACTGTGGCATTTCCAAAATGGTCCTACTACTCTTCCGAGAAGTGGCAATGATTGTCGGATTGCCGCTCCATACCTACTCTTATTCTGAGCAGTGAACATCACTGTTGGTTTTCCAACTCGCCTTGCGAGGAGTGACAATCATTGTCGGATTGCCACGCGGCTCCTACTCCACTTCCGAGGAGTCACAATCACTGTCGGTTTGCCAATATGCTCCTGCTCCTCTTCCGAGAAATGACAATCACTGTCGGATTCCCACTCGACACCAATTACTGTTCTGAGCAGTGACAATCACTCTCCGATTGCCACTCTGTCACAACTCATTTTCCGTGGAGTGACAATCACTCTTGGATTACCAATCCTCTCCTACACAACTTCCCAGGAGTGACAATCACTGTCGGAGAGCCAATCCACTTCTACTCGTTCTGAGGAGCGATAATCACTGTCGGATTGCCACTCCAGTCCTACTCCTTCTGTGGAGTGAACGTCACTGTTGGGTTGCCATTCCGTTTTTCCTCTAATTGTGAGGAGTGACACTCAATACCGGATTGCCACTCCTGTTCCTACTCCCATTTCGTGGAGTGACAATCACTGTCGGGTTTCCACTCAGCCCCTACTCCAATTCTGAAGAGCATCAATCAGGGACAGATTGACATTATGCACCTAATCAACTTCTGAGGAGTACCAATCACTGTCAGATTGCCATTCCTTTCCTACTACTCTTCTGAGGAGCGACAGTCACTGTCAGATTGAGACTCCATTCCTATTCTGCTTCTAAGGAGTGATGATGACTGTAAGATTGCAAATCCATTCCTACTCCTTCCGAGAAGTGACAATCGTTGTCTGATTGCCACTCCACTCGTAATCCTCTTCCGACGAGTGATAATCACTGGTGAATTGTCATTCCATTGCTACTCCACTTCCGATGAGTGATAATCACTGTCGGATTGCCACTCCACTCGTAATCCTCTTCCGACAAGTGATAATCACTGGTGAATTGTCATTCCATTGCTACTCCACTTCCGATGAGTGATAATCACTGTCGGATTGCCACTCCACTCGTAATCCTCTTCCGATGATTGATAATCACTGTTGGATTGCCACTCCGTTCCTACTGCATTTATGACGAGTGATAATCATTGTCGGATTGCCACTCTGTTCCTACTCCACTTACGAGGAGTGACAAATGCTGTCGGATTGCCACTCCACTCGTAATCCTCTTCCGATCAATAATGATCACTGTTGGTTTGCCATGCCATTCCTACTGACCTTCCAAAACATAGCAATCACTGTCGGAATGCCACTCTGTTCCTACTCCTTCCAAGCAGTAACAATCATTGTCGGATTGCTACACCATTCCTACTCCTCTTCCGAGAAGTGACAAACAGTGTTGGATTCCCAGTCCATTCCCATTCCACTTCCGATGAGCGACTATCACTGTTGGATTGCCACTCAGCTCCTACTCCTTCTGAGGAGTGACAATCACTTTCGGATGGCAATTCCACTCCAATGCCTTCTGCGGAGTGACAATCACTGTTGGATTGCTATTCCGTTCCTACTCCTCCTCTGAGGAGTGACAGTCAATGTCAGATTGAGACTCCATTCCTACTCCACTTCTCAGGACTGACGATCACAGTCTGATTGGTAATCCACTTTTACTCATTCAGAGGAGTGACAATCGCTGTTGGATTGCCACTCCACTCGTGATCTTCTTCCAATGAGTGATAATCACTGTCGGATTGCCACTCCGTTCCTACTCCACTCTTGAGGAGTGACAGTCGCTGTCGGATTGCCACTCCATTCGTAATCTTCTTCCGATGAGTGATGATCACTGTTGGATTGCCATTTTGTTCCTTCTGCACTTCCAAGGACTGGCAATCACTGTCGGATTGCCACTCTGTTCCTATTCCTTCCAAGCAGTGACAATTATGATCAGATTGCAAGACGCTTCCTACTCCTCTTCCGAGTAGTGACAAACACATTTGGATTCCCAGTCCATTCCCATTCCAGTTCTGAGGAGCGACTATCACTGTCGGATTGCCAATCCACTCCTACTCCTTCTTAGGAGTGACAATCACTGTCGGATTGCCACTCCATTCGTAATACTCTTCCAACATGTGATAATCACTGTCGGATTGCCAGTCCGTTCCTACTCCACTTCCGAGGAGTGACAATCACTGTCGGATTGCCCCTCTGCTCTGACTCCACTTCTGAGGAGTGACAATGACTGTTGCATTGCCACTCAGCTCCCACTACAATTCCTAGCTTTCACAATCACAGTGGCATTTCCAAAATGGTCCTACTGCTCTTCCGAGAAGTGGCAATCACTGTCAGTTTGCCGCTCCACACCTACTCGTATTCCGAGCAGTGAAAATCACTGTTGGTTTTCCAAGGCGCCTTGCAAGTAGTGACAATCATTGTCGGATTGCCACTCTGCTCCTACTCCACTTCCCAGGAGTCACAATCACTGTCGGTTTGCCAATATGGTCCTGCTCCTACTCCGAGAAATGACAATCACTGTCGGATTCCCACTAGACACCAATTACTGTTCCAAGCAGTGACAATCACTCTCCGATTGCCACTCCATCACAACTCATTTTCCGTGGAGTTACAATCACTGTTCGTTTACCGTTCCTCTCCTACTCCACTTCCCAGGAGTGACAATCACTGTCGGAAAGCCAAACCGCTTCTACTCCAATTCCGAGGAGTGACAATTACTGTCCGATTGCCGCACTGCTCCTAATTCTTCTTAGAAGGGAAAATTAGTGTCACCATGAAACTCCACTCCTAATCCTTCTGAGGAGAGGCAATCACTGTTGGTTTGCCACTACACAGCTAATGATCTTCCAAGGAGTGACAATCACTGTGGGATTGCCACTCTCCGACTACACCCCTTCTGAGGAGTGACATTTGCTGTCGATTGAAGTCAACTCCTACTCCTCTTCCGAGGAACAACAATCACTGGCAGATTGCCACTCTGCTCCTACCCCACTTCCATGGAGTGACGATCGCTGTCGTGTTGCCACTTAGCTCCGACTCCTTCCGAGGAGTGACACTCACTGTCAGACTGCCACTTAGACTCTCCTCAACTTCCAAGAAGTGGCACTCACTGTTAGATTGCCATTCCGTTCCTTCTCATTCCAAACAGTGACAATCATTGTCGGTTAGCCACACCATTCCAGCTCGTACTCCGTTCAGTAACAATCACTGTCAGATTGTCACTCACCACCTACTCCACGTCTGAGGAGTGAGAAGCAATATCAGAATGCCACTCAACTCCTACTCCACTTCCGAGGAATGACAATCACTGTCGGATTGTCACACCGCTCCTAATGCCCCTTAGGAGGGATAATAAGTGTCACATTGCCACTCTGCTCCTAATCCTTCTGAGGAGAGACAATCACTATCGGTTTGCCACTACACTCCTACTGCTCTTCCAAGGAGTGACAATAACTGTCGGATTGCCACTCCGCTACTACAATACTTTTGACGAGTGACAAACACCATCGGATTGCCAGTCCAGTCCTCCTCCTCTTCCGAGGAGCAACAATCACTGTTGGATTGCCACACCACTCCTTCTCCTCCTTAGGAGTGATAAATAATGTCACATTGCTGCTCTGCTCCTAATCCTTCTGAGGAGAGACAATCACTGTTGCTTTGCCACTACACTCCTACTGCTCTTCCAAGGAGTGACAATCACTGTCGGATTGCCACTTCGACCCTACTCCACTTCCAAGGAGTGGCAATGACTGTCGGACTGCCTCTCCATTCCTACTCCTTCCAAGCAGTGACAATCATTGTTGGATTGCAACATCGTTTCTGCTCTTCTTCCGAGGAGTGACAATCATTGTCGCCATGCCACTCCACATATAGTGCTCTTCTGAGGAGTAACGATCAATGTCGGATTGCCAGTGCACTCCTACTCCAACTCAGAGGAGTGACAATTGCTATCGCAATGACACTCAGATCCTACTCGTTCTGAGGAGCAACAATCTCTGTCAGATAGGCACTCCACTCCTAATCCTTTCGAGGAGTGACAATCACTCTCAGGTTGCCACTCTGTTGCTCCTTTAATTGTGAGGAGTGACAATCAATATCGGATTGCCACTCCTGCTCCTACTTCCATTTCATGGAGTGACAATCACTGCCGGATTGCCACTCTGCCCCTACTCCAATTCCGAGGAGTGACAGTCATGGACGGATTGCCACTATGCATCTAATCAACTTCTGATGAGTACCAACCACTGTCGGATTGCCACTCCATTCCTACTCCTCTTCTGAGGTGTGACAGTCACTGTCAGATTGAGAATCCATTCCTACTCCACTTCTAAGGAGTGATGATCATTGTCAGATTGCTAATCCAATTTTACTCCTTCCGAGGGGTGACAATCGCTCCTCGGATTGCCGGTCCACTTGTAATCCTCTTCCGATGAGTGATAATCACTGTCGCATTGTCTGTCCATTCCTAGTCCAATTCCGAGGAGTGACAATCACTGACAGATTGCCGCTCCACTCCGACTCCACTTCTGAGGAGTGACAATGACTGTGGCATTGCCACTCAGCTCCTACAACAATTCTGAGGAGTCACAATCACTGTCACATTGCTAAAATGGTCCTACTCCTCTTCTGAGAAGTGGTAATCACTGTTGGATTACCACTCCGCACCTACTCATATTCCGAGAAGTGACAATCACTGTTGGATTGGAACTCCACTCCTACTCCTGTTCCGAGCAGTGACAATCACTGTCCGATTGCCACTCCATCATAACTCATCTTCCATGGAGTGACAATCAATGTAGGATTACCACTCCACTCCTACTCCAATTCCGATGAGTGACAATCATTGTCCATTTGCCACACTGCTCCTAATTCTTCTTAGGAGGGATAATTAATGTCACTATGAAGCTCCGCTCCTAATCCTTCTGAGGAGAGGCATTCACTGTCGTTTTGCCACCACACTCTTACTGCTCTTCCGAGGAGTGCAAATCACCGTGGGATTGCCACTCTGCTACTACACCAGTTCTGAGGAGTGACAATCGTTGTCGGATTGCCACTCTGCTCCTACCCCACTTCCATGGTGTGACAATCACTCTCAGGTTGCCACTGAGCTCCTACCCCTTCCGAGGAGTGACACTCACTGTCGGATTGCCGCTTACTCTCTTGTGCACTTCCAAGGAGTGGCAATCACTGTTGGATTGCCATTCCATTCCTAATCCTTCCAAACAGTCATAATCATTGTTGGATTGCAACACCATTCCTGCTCCTCTTCCATGGAGTGACAATAAATGTTAGATTGCCACTCCTCTCCTACTCCATGTCCGAGGAGTGACAATCAATATCAGAAAACCAATCCACTCCTAGTCCACTTCTGAGGAGTGACAATCGCTGTCAGATTGCCACACCACTCCTAATCCTTCTTAGGATGGATAATTAATGTCACATTGACACTCTGCGCCTAATCCTTCTGAGGAGAGGCAATCACTGTCGGTTTGCCATTACACTCCTTCTGGTCTTCCAACGAGAGACAATCATTGTCAGATTGCCACTCTGCTACTACACCAATTCTGAGGAGTGGCAATTGCCGTCAGATTGCCAGTCCAGTCCTCCTCCTCATCCAAGGAGCAACAATCACTGTCGAATAGCCAGTCTGCTCCTAGCCCTCTTCTGTGCAGTGACGATAACTGTCGGGTTGCCACTCAGCTCCTACTCCTACCGAGGAGTGGCAATAACTGTCAGACTGCCATTCCTTCCTGTGCAGTCCAATCAGTGACAGTCATTGTCAGATTGCAACACTGTTCCTGCCCTTCTTTCGAGGATTGACAACAATTGTCGCATTGCCACTCCATTCATACTGCACTTCTGAGGTGTGACAATCAATGTCGGATTGCCCGTCTGCTGCTAGTCCAACTCAAAGAAGTGACAATCACTGTTGGAATGCCATTCCACTCCTACTCCTCTTCTGAGGTGTGACAGTCACTGTCAGATTGAGAATCCATTCCTACTCCACTTCTAAGGAATGATGATCATTGTTGGATTGCCAATCCGTTCCTACTCCACTTCCGATGAGTGACAACCACTGTCGGATTGCCCCTCCGCTCTGGCTCCACTTCTGAGGAGTAACAATGACTGTTGCATTGCCACTCAGCTCCCATTACAATTCCTAGCAGTCAAAATTACTGTGGCATTTCCAAAATGGTCCTACTCCTCTTCCGAGAAGTGGCAATCACAGTCAGATTGCCGGTCCACACGTACTCTTATTCCGAGCAGTGAAAATCACTGTTGGTTTTCCAACTCGCCTTGCGAGGAGTGACAATCATTGTCGGATTGCCATTCGACTCCTACTCCTCTTCCGAGGAACAACAGTCATTGGCGGATTGCCAGTCTGCTCCTACCCCACTTGCGTGGAGTGACGATCACTGTTGGGTTGCCACTTAGTTCTGACTCCTTCCAAGGAGTGACGCTCACTGTCAGATTGCTACTTAGACTCTCCTCAACTTCCAAGAAGTGGCACTCACTGTTGGATTGCAATTCCATTCCTAATCATTCCGAACAGTGACGAACATTGTCGGTTAGCAACACCATTCCTGCTCCTATTCCGTTCAGTGACAATCACTGTCAGATTGTCACTCACCTCCTACTCCACGTCTGAGGAGTGAGAAGCAATATCAGAATGTCACTCGGCTCCTACTCCACTTCAGATGAATGACAATCACTGTCGGATTGTCACACCGCTCCTAACGCCCCTTAGGAGGGATAATTAGTGTCACATTGTCACTTTGCTCCTAAGCCTTCTGAGGAGAGACAATCACTAGCGGTTTACCACTACTCTCCTACTGCTCTTCCAAGGAGTGACAATCACTGTTGGATTGCCACTCCGCTACTACAACACATATGACGAGTGACAATCGCCATCGGATTGCCAGTCCAGTCCTCCTCCTCTTCCGAGGAGCAGCAATCACTGTTGGATAGCCACACCACTCCTTCTCCTCCTTAGGAGTGATAAATAATGTCACATTGCCACTCTGCTCCTAATCCTTCTGAGGAGAGGAAATCACTGTTGCTTTGCCACTGAACTCCAACTGCTCTTCCAAGGAGTGACAATCACTACTGGATTGCCACTCCACTACTACACCACTTCTGAGGAGTGACAATCGCGCTTGGATTGCCAGTCCAGTCCTCCTCCTCTTACGAGGAGCAACAATCATGGTCGGGTTGCTACTCAGCTCCAACCCCTTCTAAGGAGTGACAAATACAGTCAAATATCCACTTCGACCCTACTCCACTTCCAATGAGTGGCAATAACTGTCGGACTGCCACTCCGTTCCTACTCCTTCCAAGCAGTGACAATCATTGTCAGATTGCAACATTGTTCCTGCTCTTCTTCCAATGAGTGACAATCATTGTCGCATTGCCACTCCATTCATACTGCTCTTCTGAGGAGTGACGATCAATGTTGGATTGCCAGTCCGCTCCTACTCCAACTCAGAGGAGTGACAATTGCTATCGCAATGCCACTCTGCTCCTACTCCTTCTGAGGAGTGACAATCACTGTCGGGTTGCCAATCCCTTCTTACTCCTCTCCCGAGGAGTGACAATCACTGTTGGATTGCCATTCCATTCCAAATCCTCTTCTGAGTAAAGACAACCATTGATAGTTTTCCAAAGATTTGTTGCTACACATCCGAGGAGTGACAATCATTGTCGCATTGCCACTCCATTCATACTGCACTTCTGAGGAGTGATGATCAATGTCGGATTGCCTGTCCGCTCCTAATCCTCTTCTGCGTAATGACAATCATTGACAGATTTCCACACCCTTGTTACTTCTCTTCCCAGTAGTGACAATCACTGTCAGATTGCAATTCCGCTCCCACTCTTTCTGAGGAGTGACAATCACTGTCGCATTGCCACTCTGTTCCTCCTCTGATTGTGAGTAGTGACAATCAATATCGGATTACCATTCTGCTCCTACTCCCACTTCATGGAGTGAAAATCACTGTCGGATTGCCATTCCATTCCAACTCGTCATCCAAGGAGGGACAATCACTGTCGGATTGCCACTCCGCTCCAAACCACTTCAGAGGTTTCACAAACACTGTTGGTTTGCCATTCTGCTCCTACTCCACTTTTGTGGAGTGACAATCACTGTCGGATTGCCACTTCGCTACTACACCACTTCTGAGGAGTGACAATCGCCGTCGGATTGCCAGTCAAATCCTCCTCCTCTCCTGAGCAGCAACAATCACTGTCGGATGTCAGTCTGCTCCTATGCCTCTTCCGTGCAGTAATGGTCACTGTCGGTTTGCCACTCAACTCCTACTCCTACTGAGGAGTGACAACCACTGTCGGATTGCCACTTCGACCCTACTCCACTTCCAAGGAGTGGCAATAATTGTCGGACTGCCATTCCGTTCCTACTCCTTCCAATCAGTGACAATCATTGTCGGATTGCAACACCGTACCTGCTCTTCTTCCAAGAAGTGACAATCTTTGTCGCATTGCTATTCCGTTCATACTGCACTTCTGAGGAGTGATGCTCAATGTTGGATTGCCAGTGCACTCCTACTCCAACTCAATCACTGTCAAAATGCCACTCCACTCCTACTCATTCTGAGGAGCGACAATCACTGTCGGATTGTGATTCCATTCCTAATCCTCTTCTGAGTAATGACAATCATTGGCAGTATTCCACCCTGTTGTTGCTCCATATCCGAGGAGTGACAATCACTGTCGCATTGCCACTCCATTCATACTGCAATTCTGAAGAGTGGCGAACAATATCAGATTGCCAATGCGCTCCTTTTCCAACTCAGAGGAGTGACAATCACTGTTGGAATGCCACTCTGCTACTACTCGTTCTGAGGAGTGACAATCACTGTCGGATTGCCACTCCGCTCCAATTCTTTCTGAGGAGTGACAATCACTGTCGGTTTGCAGCTCCCTTCTTACTCCTGTCTTGAGGAGGGACAATAACTCTCGGAATGCCATTTCATTCCTAATCCTCTTCCGAGTAATGACAATTATTGACAGATTTCCACACTGTTGCTGCTCCACTTCCAAGGAGTGACAATCATTGTCGCATTGCCACTCCATTCATACTGATCTTCTGAGGAGTGATGATCAATGTCGGATTGCCAGTCCACTCCTAATCCTCTTCCGCATAGTGACAATCATTGACAGATTTCCACACTCTTGTTACTCCTCTTTGGAGTAGTGACAATCACTGTCAGATTGCAATTCTGCTCCCACTCCTTCTGAGGAGTGACAATCACTGTCGCATTGCCACTCAGTTCCTCCTCTGATTGTGAGTAGTGACAATCAATATCGGATTGCCATTCTGCTCCTAATCCCATTTCACGAAGTGACAATCACTGTCAGATTGCCATTCCACTCCAACTCGTCATCCAAGGAGGGACAATGACTGTCGGATTGCCACTGTGCTCCAATCAACTTCAGAGGTTCCACAAACACTTTTGGTTTGCCACTCCACTCCTACTCCACTTTCGGGGAGTGACGATCACTGTCGGATTGCCAGTCTGCTCCAATCCACTTCAGGGGTTCCAAAAACACTGTTGGTTTGCCACTCCACTCCTACTCCACTTTTGTGGAGTGACGATCACTGTTGGATTGCCACCTAGACCCTACTCCACTTCCAAGGAGTGGCAATAAATGTCGGACTGCCACTCCATTCCTACTCCTTCCAATCAGTGACAATCATTGTCGGATTGCAACACCGTTCCTGCTCTTCTTCCAAGGAGTGACAATTATTGTCGCATTGCTATTCCGTTCATACTGCACTTCTGTGGAGTGATGATCAATGTTGGATGGCCAGTCCACTCCTACTCCAACTCAGAGGAGTGACATCACTGTCAGAATGCCACTCCGCTCCTACTCGTTCTGAGGAGAGCCAATCACTGTCGGATTGTGATTCCATTCCTACTCCTCTTCCGAGTAATGACAATCATTGACAGTATTCCACACTGTTGCTGCTCCACATCCGAGGAGTGACAATCACTGTCGCATTGCCACTCCATTCATACTGCACTTCTGAAGAGTGGCGAACAATATCAGATTGCCAGTGCGCTCCTTTTCCAACTCAGAGGAGTGACAATCACTGTTGGAATGCCACTCTGCTACTACTCGTTCTGAGGAGCGACAATCACTGTCAGATTGCCACACTGCTCCAATTCCTTCAGAGGAGGGACAATCACTGTCAGTTTGCAGCTCCCTTCTTACTCCTCTCTTGAGGAGTGACAATCACTCTCGGATTGCCATTCCATTCCTAATCCTCTTCTGAGTAATGACAATCATTGACAGATTTCCACACCGTTGCTGCTGCACTTCCGAGGAGTGACAATCATTGTCACATTGCCACTCCATTCATACTGCACTTCTGAGGAGTGATGATCAATGTCGGATTGCCAGTCCATTCCCTATCCTCTTCTGCATAATGACAATCATTGACAGATTTCCACACCCTTGTTACACCTCTTCCGAGTAGTGACAATCACAGTCAGATTGCAATTCCGCTCCCACTCATTCTGACGAGTGACAATCACGGTTGCATTGCCACTGTGTTCCTCCTCTGATTGTGAGTAGTGACAATTACTGTCAGATTGCCATTCCATTCCAACTCGTCATCCAAGGAGGGACACTCACTGTTGGATTGCCACTCCTTTCCTACTCCTTCCAAGCAGTGACAATCATTTTTGGATTGCAACACCATTCCTGCTCCTCTTCCGAGGAGCAACAATCACTGTTGGATTGCCACTCTGCTCCTACCCCTCTTCCGTATAGTGATGATCACTGTCGGAATGCCTCTCTGCTCCTATTCCTACCGAGGAGTGACAATCACTGTCAGATTGCCACTTAGACCCTACTCCATTTCCACGGAGTGGCAATAACTGTCGGACTGCCATTCCATTCCTACTCCTTCTAAGCAGTGACAATCATTGTTGGATTGCAAACCGTTCCTGCTCCTCTTCTGAGGAGCAACAAACACAGTTGGATTGCCACTCTGCTCCTACCCCACTTCTGTGTAGTGACGATCACTGTCGGATTGCCACTTAGACCCGACTCTGTTTCCAAGGAGTGGCAATAACTATCGGACTCTCACTCTGTTCCTTCTCCTTCCAAGCAGTTATAATCATTGTCAGATTGCAACACCATTCCTGCTCTTCTTCCGAGAAGTGACAAACATTGCCACATTCCCACACCGTTCATGCTGCACTTCTGAGGAGTGGCGATCAATGTCGGATTGCCAGTGCGCTCCTATTCCTACTCAGAGGAGTGACAATCACTGTTGGAATGCCACTCTGCTCCTACTCATTTTGAGGAGCGACAATCACTGTCGGATTGCGACTCCGCTCCTATTCCTTTTGAGGAGTGACAATCACTGTCGGTTTGCCGTTCCCTTCTTACCCCTCTCCCGAGCAGTGACAATCACTGTCGGATTGCCAATCCATTCCTAATCCTCTTCCAAGAAACGACAATCATTGACAGATTTCCACACCGTTGCTGCTCCACTTCCGAGGAGTGACAATCATTGTCGCATTGCCACTCCATTCATACTGCACATCTGAGGAGTAACAATCAATGTCGGATTGCCGGTCCGCTCTTAATCCTCTTCTGAGTAATGACAATCATTGCCAGATTACCACACCATTGATGCTCCACTTCCGAGGAGTGACAATCATTGTCGCATTGCCACTCCATTCATACTGCATTTCTGAGGAGTGACGATCAATGTCGGATTGCCAGTCCACTCCTACTCCAACTCAGAGGAGTGACGATCACTATTGGAATGCCACTCTGATCCTACTCGTTCTGAGGAGCGACAATCACTGTTAGATTGCCACTCCGCTCCTACTCCTTCTGAGGAGTGACAATCACTGTCGGGTTGCCACTCTGTTCTTACTCCTCTCCTGAGGAGTGACAATCACCGTCCGATTGCAATTCCCCTCCTACTCCTTCCGAGGAGTGACAATCACGGTCGGATTTTCACTCTGTTCCTCCTCTAATTGTGAATAGTGACAATCAATATCGGAATGCCACTCTGCCCCTACTCCCATTTGACGAAGTGACAATCGCTGTGGTTTGTCATTGCATTCCAACTCATCTTCCAAAGAGTGACAATCACTGTCTTATTGCCACTCCACTCCAATCCACTACAGAGGTTGCACAAGCACTGTCGGTTTGCCACTCCGCACCTACTCCACTTTCATGGAGTGACGATCACTGTTGGATTGCCACTCCGCTACTGCACCACTTCTGAGGAGTGACAATTGCTGTCGGATTGCCAGTCCACTCGTTCTCTTCTTCTGAGGAGTGTCAATCACTGTTGGATTGCCACTCTGCCCCTCCTCTAATTATGAGGAGTGAAAATCAATATCGGATTGCCACTCAGTTCCTGCTCCCATTTCACAGAGTGACAATCACTGTTGGATTGCTACTCAGCCCCTACTCCAATTTTGAGGAGTGATAATCATGGACGGAATGCCACTATGCACATAGTCAAATTCTCAGGAGTAACAATCACTGTCGGATTGCCACTCCATTCCTACTTCTGTTCTGAGGAGTGACAATCACTGTCAGACTGAGGCTCCGTTCCTATTCCACTTCTAAGGAGTGAAGATCAGCGTCGGATTGCTAAGCTATTCCTACGCCTTTCCGAGGAGTGACAATCACTGTCGGATTTTCACTCTGTTCCTGCTCTAATTGTGAGGAGTGACAATCAATTTCGCATTGCCACTCTGCTCCTACTCCACTTCAATGAAGTGACAATCACTGTCGGAAAGCCACTCCACTCCTACTCCTCTTCCAAGGATTGTCAATCACTGTCGGATTGCCATTCGGTCCAGCTCTTCTTCTGAGGAATGACAATCACTGCTGAATTGCCACTCCACTTCTACACCACTTCCGTGGAGCGACAGAAACTGTTGGATTCCTTTTTCAGTCCTACACCACAATCATTGTCGCGTTGCCACTCCATTCCATCTGCAACTCTGAGCTGTAATAACCACTGTCAATTTGCCAGTTCATTCCTACTCCACTTCCGAGGACTGACAATCACTGTCAGATTTCCCATCCACTCTGACTCCACTCCCGAGGAGTGAAAATGACTGTTGCATTGCCACTCAGCTTCCAATACAATTCCGAGGAGACACAATCGCTTTTGCATTGCCAATATGCTCCTACTCATCTTCCGAGGAGTGACAATCACTGTCGGATTGCCACTCCACATCTACTCCTATTCTGAGGAGTGGCAATCACTGACGGATTGCCACTCCATTCCAACTCGTCTTCCGAGAAGTAACATTCCCTTTCAGTTTGCAACTCCACCCCTACTCCTCTTCCGTGGAGTGACAATCACTGTCAGAAAGACACTCCACTCCTACTCCTCTTCCGAAGAGAATCAATCACTGTTGGATTGCCACTCTGTTCCAACTGTTCTGCCAAGATGTGTCAATCACTGTTGGATTGCCTCTCTGCTCCTATTACATGTCCCAAGAGGTCGCAATCACTGTCAGAATGCCACTCCGCTCCTATACCACTTCCAGGGAGTGACAATGACTGTTGGATTCCCACTTCCCTCCTACTGCAATTCCGAGAAGTGGCAATAATTGTCAGATTGCCACTCTGCTCCTTCTCCATTTCCAAGGAGTGACAGACACTGCTAATTTGCCACTCCGCTCCTGCACCACTTCCGAGGATTGACAATTACTCTGGGATTGTCCCACCGCTCCGAATCCACTTCCGAGGAGTGACAATGACTGTTGCATTGCCACTCGGCTCCCAGTCCAATTCTGAGGAGTCACAATCACTGTTGCATTGCCAAAACGTTCCGACTCCTCATTTGAGATGTAGCAATTACTGTCGGAGTGCCACGCAGCACCTACTCCTATTCCGAGGAGTGACAATCACTGTTGGATTCTCAGTCTATTCTAACTCATCTTCTGAGTAGTGACAATCACTCTCGGATTGTCACTCTGCTCCTACTCCACTTCCGTGGAGTGACAATCACTGTCGGATTGCCACTCCACTCCTATTCCTTCTGAGGAGTGAAAATCAATATCGGATTGCCACTCTGCTCCTCCTCCCATTTCATGGAGTGACAATCACCGTCGGGTTGCCACTCAGCCCCACTTCCAATTCCAAGGAGTGACAATCATGGAGGATTGCCACTATCCATCTGATCAAATTCTGAGGAGTGACAATTACTCTTGCATTGTCACTTTGCTTCTACTCCACTTCTGTCAAGTGACAATCACTCTCTGAACGCCACTCTGGTCCTACTCCTCTTCTGATGATTGTAAATCACTGTGGGATTGCCAGTTGCCTGCAGCTCTTCTTCCGAGGAATGTCAATCACTGTTGGGTTGCCACTCTGATCCTACTCCACTTCCGAGACGTGACAATCACTGTTGGCTTCCCATTTCACTCCAGCTCCACTTTCGAGAAGTGACAACCACTGTGGGATTCACACTTCACTCCTACACCTCAATCGATTTCGCGTTGACACTCCATTCCACCTGCAACTCTGAGGTGTAATAAACACTGATGAATTGCTAGTTCGTTCCTACTCCACTTCCAAGGAGTGACAATCACTGTTGGATTGCCCCTTTGCTCCGACTCCACTTCTGAGGATTGACAATGACTGTTGCATTGCCACTCAGCTCCCGCTACAATTCCGAGGAGTCACAATCACTGTCGCATTGCCAGTATGCTCCTACTCCTCTTCCGGGAATTGGCAATCACTGTTGGATTGCCAATCTGCACCTACTCCTATTCCACGGAGTGACAATCACTGTCGAATTCCCATTCCATTCCAACTCATCTTCTGAGGAGTGACAATCACTGTTGGATTCCCACTTCACTCCTACTCCAATTCTGAGAGGTGGCAATCACTGTTGGATTGCCACTCCACTGCTTTTCCAGTTCCTAGCAGTGACAATCACTGCAAAATTGCCATTCAATTGCTACACCACTTCTGAGGTGTGACAATCACTGCGAACTTGCCACTCCACTCCTAGAGCAATTCCGAGTAGTGACAATGACTTTTGAATTGCCACTCCAATCCATCAGCAACTCTGATGTGTAATAACCACTGTTGGATTGCCAATTCGCACTCACTCCTCTTCGAAGCTTTGACAATCACTGTCGGATTACCATACCATTCTACCTCGTCTTCCGAGGAGTGACAATCACTGTCGGAATGCAACTCCGCTCCTACACCACTTCCGAGGAGTGACAATCACTGTTGGATACCCACTTCCCTCCCACTCTACTTCCGAGAGGTGGCAATCATTGTCGCATTGCATCCCTGCTCGTTCTCACCTTCTGAGGATTGACAATCACTGCTAAATTGCTACTCCGCTCCTAAACCACTTCTGAGGGGTGACAATCACAGTTGGATTGCCACTCCGCTTCTACTCCACTTCCGTAAAGCGACAATCACTGTCTGAAAGCCACTCTGCTCCTAGTCCTCTTCTGAAGATTGTAAATCACTGTGGGATTGCCAGTTGGCTGCAGTTCTTCTTCCGAGGAGTGACAATCACTGTTGGATTGCCACTGCGCTCCTTCTCCACTTCCGAGGAGTGGCAATCACTGCTAATTGGTCACTCTGCTCCTACACCATTTCCGAGGAGAGACAATTACTCTTGGATTTCCCCACTGCTCCGACTCCACTTCCGAGGAGTGACAATGACTGTTGCATTGCCACTCAGCTCCCAGTCCAATTCCGAGAATTCACAATCACTATTGCATTGCCAATGAGTTCCTACTCCTCTGCCGAGATGTAGCAATCAATGTCAGTTTACCACACTGCACCTACTCCTATTCTGAGGAGTGACAATCACTGTTGGATTGCCAGTCTATTCCAACTCATCTTCCGAGTAGTGACAATCACTCTCGGGTTGCCACTCAGCCCCTCCTCCAATTCCAAGGAGTGACAATCATGGAGGATTGCCACTATGCATCTGATCAAATTCTGAGGAGTGACAATTACTCTTGGATTGCCACTCCGCTTCTACTCCACTTCCGTCAAGTGACAATCACTGTCTCCAAGCCAGGCTGCTTCTACTCCTCTTCTGACGATTGTAAATCACTGTGGGATTGCCAATTGCCTGCAGCTCTATTTCCAAGGAATGTCAATCACTGTTGGATTGCCACTCTGATCCTACTCCACGTCCGAGTCGTGACAATCACTGTTGGCTTCCCATTTCACTCCAACTCCACTGTCGAGAAGAGACAAACACTGTGGGATTCCCACTTCACTCCTACACCTCAATCGATTTCGCGTTGACACTCCATTCCATCTGCAACTCTGAGATGTAATAAAAACTGATGAATTGCTAGTTCATTCCTATTCCACTTCCGAGGAGTGACAATCACTCTTGGATTACCACCCCGCTCCAACTCCACTTCTGAGGATTGACAATGACTGCTGCATTGCCACTCAGCTCCCACTACAATTCCGAGGAGTCACAAGCGCTTTCGCATTGCCAATATGCTCCTACTCATCTTCCAAGGAGTGACAATCACTGTTGGATTGCCACTCCTCACCTACTCCTATTCTGAGGAGTGGCAATGACTAATGGATTGCCATTCCATTCCAACTTGTCTTCCAAGAAGTAACATTCACTGTCAGTTTGCAACTCCGCCCCTGCTCCTCTTCCATGGAGTGACAATCACTGTCAGAAAGACACTCCACTCCTACTCCTCTTCCGAAGAGAATCAATCACTGTTGGATTGACACTCTGTTCCAACTCTTCTGCCAAGGTGTGTCCCGAGAGGTCACAATCGCTGTCAGAATGCCACTCCGCTCCTATACCACTTCCAGGGAGTGACAATGAATGTTGGATTCCCACTTCCCTCCTACTGCAATTCCGAGAAGTGGCAATAATTGTCAGATTGCCACTCTGCTCCTTCTCCATTTCCAAGGAGTGACAGACACTGCTAATTTGCCACTCCGCTCCTGCACCACTTCCGAGGATTGACAATTACTCTGGGATTGCCCCACCGCTCCGACTCCACTTCCGAGGAGTGACAATGACTGTTGCATTGCCACTCGGCTCCCAGTCCAATTCTGAGGAGTCACAATCACTGTTGCATTGCCAAAATGTTCCTACTCCTCTGTTGAGATGTAGCAATCACTGTTGGAGTGCCACGCGGCACCTACTCCTATTCCGAGGAGTGACAATCACTGTTGAATTGTCAGTCTATTCTAACTCATCTTCCGAGTAGTGACAATCACTCTCGGATTGCCACTCTGCTCCTACTCCACTTCCGTGGAGTGAAATCACTGTCGATTGCCACTCTGCTCCTATTCCTTCTGAGGAGTGACAATCAGTATCGGATTGCCACTCTGCTCCTCCTCCCACTTCATGGAGTGACAATCACAGGCGGGTTGCCGCTCAGCCCCACTTCCAATTCCAAGGAGTGACAATCATGGAGGATTGCCACTATGCATCTGATCAAATTCTGAGGAGTGACAATCACTCTTGGATTGCCACTCTGCTTCTGCTCCACTTCCGTCAAGTGACAATCACTCTCTGAATGCCACTCTGGTCCTACTCCTCTTCTGATGATTGTAAATCACTGTGGGATGGCCAGTTGCCTGCAGCTCTTCTTCCGAGGAATGTCAATCACTGTTGGATTGCCATTCTGATCCTACTCCACGTCCGAGACGTGACAATCACTGTTGGCTTCCCATTTCACTCCAACTCCACTTTCGAGAAGTGACAAACACTGTGGGATTCCCACTTCACTCCTACACCTCAATCGATTTCGCGTTGACACTCCATTCCATCTGCAACTCTGAGGTGCAATAAACACTGATGAATTGCTAATTCATTCCTACTCCACTTCCGAGGAGTGACAATCACTGTTGGATTGCCCCTCCACTCCGACTCCACTTCTGAGGATTGACAATGACTGTTGCATTGCCACTCAGCTCCCACTACAATTCCGAGGAGTCACAATCACTGTCCCATTGCCAATATGCTCCTACTCCTCTTCCGGGAAGTGGTAATCACTGTTGCATTGCCAATTAGTTCCTACTCCTCTTCCGAGATGTAGCAGTCACTGTCAGATTACCACTCCGCACCTACTCCTATTCCGAGGCTTGACAATAACTGTCGGATTGCCACTCTATTCCAATGCGTCTTCTGAGTAGTGACAATCACTGTTGGATTCCCACTTCACTCCTACTCCAATTCAGAGAGTTGGCAATCACTGTTGGATTGCCACTCCGCTGCTTTTCCAGTTCCTAGGAGTGACAATCACTGCAAAATTCCCACTGAATTGCTACACCACTTCTGAGGCGTGATAATCACTGCGAACTTGCCACTCCGCTCCTAGAGCACTTCCCAGTAGTGACAATGACTGTTGCATTGCCACTCCATTCCATCAGCAACTCTGATGTGTAATAACCACTGTTGGATTGCCAATTCGCACCCACTCCTTTTCCAAGCAGTGACAATCACTGTCGGATTACCATTCCGTTCCAACTCGTTTTCCGTGGAGTGACAATCACTGTCGGAATGCCACTCCGCTCCTACACCACTTCCGAGGAGTGACAATCACTTTTGGATACCCACTTCCTTCCCACTGTACTTCCAAGAGGTGGCAATCATTGTCGCATTGCACCTGCGCTCCTTCTCCCCTTCCGAGGATTGACAATCACTGCTAAATTGCCACTCTGCTCCTTCACCACTTCCGAGGAGTGACAATCACTGCTAATTTGTCACTCTGCGCCTACACCACTTCGGAGGAGTGACAATTACTCTCGGATTGCCCCACCACTCCAACTCCAATTCCGAGGAGTGACAATGTCTGTTGCTTTGCCAGTTAGCACCCAGTCCAATTCCGAGGAGTCACAGTCACTGTTGCTTTGCCAATAAGTTCCAAGACCTCTTCCGAGATGTAGCAATCACTGTGAGATTACCACTCCGCACCTACTCCCATTCCGAGGAGCGACAATCACTGTTGGATTGCAAGTCTATTCCAATTCGTCTTCTCAGCAGTGACAATCACTCTCGGATTGCCAATCCACTTCTGTGGAGTGACAATCACTGTCGGATTGCCACTCCGTTCCTACTCCTTCTGAGGAGTGACAATAAATATCGGATTGCCACTATGCACCTGATCAAATTCTGGGGAGTGACAATCGCTCTCGGATTGCCACTCCGCTCCTACTCCACTTCTGTGGAATGACAATCACTGTCTAAAAGCCACTCCGCTCGCGCTCCTCTTCCAACGATTGTAAATCACTGTCGGATTGCCAACTGGTTGCAGCTCTTAATCCGAGGAGGGTCAATCAGTGTTGGATTGCCACTCTGAACTTGCTCCACGTCCAAGACGTGACAATCACTGTTGGATTCCCAATTCACTCATACTCGACTTCTAAGAGTTGGCAATCACAGTCGGATTGCCACTCCGCTCCTACTCTGTTTCTGAGGAGTGACAATCAATGCTAAATTTCCACTCCACTCCTACACCATTTTCGAGAACTGACAAACACTTTTGGATTCCCAGTTTACTCCTACACCACAATTGCTCCATTCCATCTTCAACTCTGAGGTGTAATAACCACTGTTGAATTGCCAGTCCATTTCTACTCCACTTCCGAGGAGTGACGATCACTGTTGGATTTCCCCTCCACACCGACCCCACTTCTGAGGAGTAGCAATGAATGTTGCATTGCCATTCAGCTCCCACTACAATTCCGAGGTGTCACAATCACTGTCGAATTGCCACTATGCTCCAGCTCCTTTTCAGAGAAATGGCAGTCACTGTTGGATTGCCAGTCCGCACCTACTCCTATTCCAAGGAGTGACAATCACTGTTGGATTCCCATTCCATTCCAACTCGTCTTCCAAGGATTGACAATCACTGTTGGATTGCCACTCTGCTCCTATTCCGGGTCCAAGAGGTGGCAATCACTGTTGGATTGATACTCCGCTCTTTTAGCACTTCCGAGGAGTGACAATCACAGCTAAATTGCCATTGCGCTCCTTCTCCACTTCTGAGAATTGACTATGACATTTGCATTGCCACTCAGCTCCCAGTCAAATTTTGAGAAGTCTCAATCACTGTTGCATTGCCAAAATGCTCCTACACCTCTTGCGAGAAGTGGCAATCATTGTCGGATTACGACTCCACACCTAATGCTATTCCAAGGAGTGACAATCACTGTTGGATTGCCACTCCATTTCAATTCATCATCCGAGGAGTGACAATCACTGTCGGATTGCCACTCCATTCCTACTGCACTTCCGAGGATTCACAATCACTGTCAGTTTGCCAATCCGCTCCCACTGCCCTTCCGTTGTGTGCCAATCACTTTCAGAAAGCCACTCCACTCCTACTCGTCTTCCAAGGAGAAACAATCACTGTTGGATTGCCCCTCCGCTTCTACTCCAAGTCCGAGAAGTGACAATTACTGTTGGATTCCCACTTCACTTCTACTCCAATTCTGAGGTGGCAATCACTGTCGGATTGCCACTCCGCTCCTTCTCCACTTCCGAGGAGTGACAATCACTGCTAATTTGTCACTCCGCTCCTACACCACTGCCGAGGAGTGACAATTACTCTCGGATTGCGACTCTGCTTCTACTCCACTTCTGTGGAGTGCCAATCAATGTCGGATTGCCACTCCTCTCCTACTCCTTCTGAGCAGTGACAATATATATCGGATTGCCACTATGCGCCTGATCAAATTCTGAGGAGTTACAATCACTCTTGGATTGCCACTCCGCTTCTACTCCACTTCCTTCAAGTGACAATCACTGTCTGAAAGCCACTCCGCTCCTACTGCTCTTCTGATGATTGTAAATCACTGTCGCATTGCCACTTGGCTGCAGCTCATCTTCCGACGAGTGTCAATCACTGTTGGATTGCCACTCTGATTCTACTCCACGTCCGAGACGTGACAATCGCTGTTCGATTCCCATTTCACTCCAACTAGACTTTCGAGAAGTGACAAACACTTTTGGATTCCCACTTCACTCCTAATCCTCAATCGATGTCGCTTTGCCACTCCATTCCATCTGCAACTCTGAGCCTGTCGAATTGCCAGTTCATTCCTACTCCATTTTCGAAGAGCGACAATCACTGTTGGATTCCCCCTCATCTCTGACTCCACTTCTGAGGATTGACAGTGACTGTTGCATTGCCACTCAGCTCCTGCTTCAATTCCGAGGAGTCACAATCACTGTTGCATTGCCAGTATGCTCCTACTCCTCTTCCAAGAAGTGGCAATCACTGTTGGATTGCCAATCTGCACCTACTCCTATTCCAAGGAGTGACAATCACTGTCGGATTCCCATTCCATTCCAATTCATCTTCTGAGGAGTGACAAGCACTGTTGGATTCCCACTTCACTGCTACTCCAAATCTGAGAGGTGGCAATCACTGTTGGATTGCCACTCCGCTGCTTTTCCAGTTCCTAGCAGTGACAATCACTGCAAAATTGCCACTGAATTGCTACACCACTTCTGAGGCGTGACAATCACTGTGAACTTGCCACTCCGCTCATAGAGCACTTCCCAGTAGTGACAATGACTGTTGCATTGCCACTCCATTCCATCAGCAACTCTGATGTGCAATAACCGCTGTTGGATTGCCAATTCGCACCCACTCCTATTCCAAGCAGTGACAATCACTGTCGGATTATCATTCCGTTCTAAGACGTCTTCCGTGGAGTGACAATCACTGTTGGAATGCCAATCCGCTCCTACACCACTTCCGAGGAGTGACAATCACTTTTGGATACCCACCTCCTTCCCACTCTACTTCCGAGAGGTGACAATCAGTGTCGCATTGCATCTCCGCTCGCTCGCCCCTTCCGAGGATTGACAATCACTGCTAAGTTGCTACTCTGCTCCTTCACCACTTCCGAGGAGTGACAATCACTGCTAATTTGTCACTCTGCTCCTACACCACTTCCGAGAAATGACAATTACTCTCGGATTGCCCCACCACTCCAACTCCAATTCTGAGGAGTGACAATGACTGTTGCATTGCCATTCAACTCCCAGTCCAATTCTGAGGAGTCACAGTCACTGTTGCATTGCCAATAAGTTCCCAGACCTCTTCCGAGATGTAGCAATCACTATCAGATTACCACTCCGCACCTACTCCCATTCCGAGGAGTGACAATCACTGTCGGATTGCCACTCTATTCCAATTCGTCTTCTCAGTAGTGGCAATCACTCTCGGGTTGCCACTCCACTGCAACTCCACTTCCGTGGAGTGACAATCACTGTCGGATTGCCACTCCGTTCCTACTCCTTCTGAGGAGTGACAATAAATATTGGATTGCCACTATGCACCTGATCAAATTCTGAGGAGTGATAATCACTCTCGGATTGCCACTCCACTCCTACTCCACTTCGGTGGAATGACAATCACTGTCTGAAAGCCATTCCGCTCGTACCCCTCTTCCGATGATTGTAAATCACTGTCGGATTGCCAGTTGGTTGCAGCTCTTAATCCGAGGAGTGTCAATCAGTGTTGGATTGCCACTCCGAACCTCCTCCACGTCCGAGACATGACAATCATTGTTGGATTCCCACTTCACTCCTACTCGACTTCCAAGAGTTGCAAATCACAGTCGGATTGCCACTCCGCTCCTTCTGTTTCTGAGGAGTGACAATCACTGCTAAATTGCCATTCCACTCCTACACCATTTTCGAGAAGTGACAAACACTTTTGGATTCCCAGTTTACTCCTACACCACAATTGCTGGCGCTTTGTAACTCCATTCCATCTTCAACTCTGAGGTGTAATAACCACTGTCGAATTGCCAGTCCATTCCTACTGCACTTCCGAGGAGTGACAATCACTGTCAGTTTGCCAATCCGCTCCTATTGCCCTTCTGTTGTTTGACAATCACTTTCAGAAAGCCACTCCACGCCTACTCCTCTTCCGAGGAGAAACAATTACTGTTGGATTGCCACTCCATTCCAATTAATCGTCAGAGGAGAGACAATCACTGTCGGATTGCAACTTCGTTCCTACTGCACTTCCGAGGTTTCACAATCACTGTCAGTTTACCAATCCGCTCCTACTACCCTTCCGCTGTGTGACAATCACTTTCAGAAAGCCACTCCGCTTCTACTCCTCTTCCGAGGAGTGACAATCACTGCTTATTTGTCACTCCGCTCCTACACCACTTCCGAGGAGTGACAATTTCTCTCAGATTGCCCCACCGCTCTGACTCCACTTCTGTGGAGTGACAAACACTGTTGGAATGCAACTCAGCTCCCAGTCAAATTCCGAGGAGTCACAGTCACTGCTGCATTGCCAATAAGTTCCTACTCCTCTTCCGAGACGTAGCAATCACTGTCAGATTACCACTCCGCACCTACTCCTATTTTGTGGAGTGACAAACACTGTCGGATTGCCACTCTATTCCAATTCATCTTCTGAGTAGTGACAATTACTCTCGGACTGCCACTCCACTGCTACTCCAATTCCGTGGAGTGACAATCCACTCCGCTCCTACTCCACCTCTGTGTAATGACAATCACGGTCGGAAATCCACTCCGCTCATACACCTCTTCGGACGTTTCTAAATCACTGTCGGATTGCCAGTTGGTTGCAGCTCTTCATCCAAGGTTTGTCAATCAGTTTTGGATTGCCACTCCGAACCTACTCCACCTCCGAGACATGACAATCACTGTTGGATTCCTAATTCACTCCTACTCGACTTCCAAGAGTTGGCAATCACAGTCGGATTGCCAGTCCGCTCCTCCTCTGTTTCTAGGAGTGACAATCAATGCTAAATTTCCACTCCACTCCTACACCATTTTCGAGAACTGACAAACACTTTTGGGTGCCCAGAATACTCCTACACCACAATTGCTCCATTCCATCTTCAACTCTGAGGTGTAATAACCACTGTTGAATTGCCAGTCCATTTCTACTCCACTTCCAAGGAGTGACGATCACTGTTGGATTTCCCCTCCACACCGACCCCACTTCTGAGGAGTAGCAATGAATGTTGCATTGCCATTCAGCTCCCACTACAATTCCGAGGAGTCACAATCACTGTCGCATTGCCACTATGCTCCTGCTCCTTTTCAGAGAAATGGCAATCACTGTTGGATTGCCAGTCCGCACCTACTCCTATTCCAAGTAGTGACAATCACTGTTGGATTCCCATTCCATCCAACTCGTCTTCCAAGGATTGACAATCACTGTTGGATTGCCACCCTGCTCATATTCCGGGTCCAAGAGGTGGCAATCACTGTTGGATTGATACTCCGCTCCTTTAGCAATTCCGAGGAGTGACAATCACAGCTAAATTGCCATTCCGCTCCTTCTTCACTTCTGAGAATTGACTATGACATTTGCATTGCCACTCAGCTCCCAGTCAAATTCCGAGAAGTCTCAATCACTGTTGCATTGCCAAAATGCTCCTACACCTCTTGCGAGAAGTGGCAATCACTGTTGGATTACGACTCCACACCTACTGCTATTCCAAGGAATGAAAATCACTGTTGGATTGCCACTCCATTTCAATTCATCATCCGAGGAGTGACAATCACTGTCGGATTGCCACTCCATTCCTACTGCACTTCCGAGGATTCACAATCACTGTCAGTTTGCCAATCCGCTCCTACTGCCCTTCCGTTGTGTGCCAATCACTTTCAGAAAGCCACTCCACTCCTACTCGTCTTCCGAGGAGAAACAATCACTGTTGGATTGCCCCTCCGCGTCTAGTCCAAGTCCGAGAAGTGACACTTACTGTTGGATTCCCACGTCACTTCTACTCTAATTCAGAGAGTTGTCAATCACTGTTGGATTGCCACTCTGCTCCTTCTCCACTTCCGAGGAGTGACAATCACTGCAAACTTGTCACTCCGCTCCTACACCACTTCCGAGGAGTGACAATTACTCTCGGATTGCAACTCTGCTTCTACTCCACTTCTGTGGAGTGACAATCACTGTCGGATTGCCACTCCGCTCCTACTCATTCTGAGCAGTGACAATATATATCGGATTGCCACTATGCGCCTGATCAAATTCTGAGGAGTGACAATCACTCTTGGATTGCCACTCCGCTTCTACTCCACTTCCGTCAAGTGACAATCACTATCTGAAAGCCACTCCGCTCCTACTGCTCTTCTGATGATTGTAAATCACTGTCACATTGCCAGTTGGCTGCAGCTCTTCTTCCGACGAGTGTCAATCACTGCTGGATTGCCACTCTGATTCAACTCCACGTCCAAGACATGACAATCACTGTTCGATTCCGATTTCACTCCAACTAGACTTTCGAGAAGTGACAAACACTTTTGGATTCCCACTTCACTCCTACACCTCAATCGATGTCGCTTTGCCACTCCATTCCATCTGCAACTCTGAGGTGTAATAACCACTGTCGTAATGCCCGTTCATTCCTACCCCATTTTCGAAGAGTGACAATCACTGTTGGATTCCCCCTCATCTCTGACTCCACTTCTGAGGATTGAAATGACTGTTGCATTGCCACTCAGCTCCCGCTACAATTCCGAGGAGTCACAATCACTGTCCCATTGCCAGTATGCTCCTACTCATCTTCCGAGAAGTGGCAATCACTGTTGGATTGCCCATCTGCACCTACTCCTATTCGAAGGAGTGACAATCACTGTCGGATTCCCATTCCACTCCAACTCATCTTCTGAGGAGTGACAATCACTGTTGGATTCCCACTTCACTGCTACTCCAAATCTGAGAGGTGGCAATCACTGTTGGATTGCCACTCCACTGCTTTTCCAGTTCCTAGGAGTGACAATCACTGCAAAATTGCCACTCAATTGCTACACCACTTCTGAGGTGTGACAATCACTGCGAACTTGCCACTCCGCTCGTAGAGCGCTTCCCAGTAGTGACAATGACTGTTGCATTGCCACTCCATTCCATCAGCAACTCTGATGTGTAATAACCGCTGTTGGATTGCCAATTCGCACCCACTCCTATTCCAAGCAGTGACAATCACTGTCGGATTATCATTCCGTTCCAACTCATCTTCCGTGGAGTGACAATCACTGTCGGAATGCCACTCCGCTCCTACACCACTTCCGAGGAGTGACAATCACTTTTGGATACCCACCTCCTTCCCACTCTACTTCCGAGAGGTGGCAATCATTGTCGCATTGCATCTCCGCTCCCTCTCCCCTTCCGAGGATTGACAATCACTGCTAAGTTGCGACTCTGCTCCTTCACCACTTCCGAGGAGTGACAATCACTGCTAATTTGTCACTCTGCTCCTACACCACTTCCGAGGAATGACAATTACTCTCGGATTGCCCCACCGCTCCAACTCCAATTCCGAGGAGTCACAATCACTGTTGCATTGCCAATAAGTTCCAAGACCTCTTCCGAGATGTAGCAATCACTGTCAGATTACCACTCTGCACCTACTCCCATTCCGAGGAGTGACAATCACTGTCGGATTGCCACTCTATTCCAATTCGTCTTCTCAGTAGTGGCAATCAAATTCGGATTGCCACTCCACTGCTACTCCACTTCTGTGGAGTGACAATCACTGTCGGATTGCCAGTCCGTTCCTACTCCTTCTGAGGATTGACGATAAATATCGGATTGCTACTATGCACCTGATCAAATTCTGAGGAGTGACAATCACTCACGGATTGCCACTCCGCTCCTACTCCACTTCTGTGGAATGACAATCACGGTCTGAAAGCCACTCCGCTCGTACTCCTCTTCCAACGATTGTAAATCACTGTCGGATTGCCCGTTGGTTGCAACTCTTCATCCGAGGAGTGTCAATCAGTGTTGGATTGCCACTCCGAACCTATTCCACGTCCGAGACGTGACAATAACTGTTGGTTTCCAAATTCACTCCTACTCAACTTCCAAGAGTTGGCAATCACAGTCGGATTGCCACTCCGCTCCTACTCTGTTTCTGAGGAGTGACAATCAATGCTAAATTTCCACTCCACTCCTACACCATTTTCGAGAACTGACAAACACTTTTGGATTCCCAGTTTACTCCTACACCACAATTGCTCCATTCCATCTTCAACTCTGAGGTGTAATAACCATTGTCGAATTGCCAGTCCATTTCTACTCCACTTCCGAGGAGCGACGATCACTGTTGGATTTCCCTTCCACACCGACCCCACTTCTGAGGAGTAGCAATGAATGTTGCATTGCCATTCAGCTCCCATTACAATTCCGAGGAGTCACAATCACTGTCGCATTGCCACTATGCTCCAGCTCCTTTTCAGAGAAATGGCAATCACTGTTGGATTGCCAGTCCGCACCTACTCCTATTCCAAGGAGTGACAATCACTGTCGGATTCCCATTCCATTCCAACTCGTCTTCCAAGGAGTGACAATCACTATTGGATTGCCACACTGCTCCTATTCCGGGTCCAAGAGGTGGCAATCATTGTTGGATTGATACTCCGCTCCTTTAGCACTTCCGAGGAGTGACAATCACAGCTAAATTGCCATTCCGCTCCTTCTTCACTTCTGAGAATTGACTCTGACATTTGCATTGCCACACACCTCCCAGTCAAATTCCGAGAAGTCTCAATCACTGTTGCATTGTCAAAATGCTCCTACACCTCTTGCGAGAAGTGGCAATCACTATCGGATAACGACTCCACACCTACTGCTATTCCAAGGAGTGAAAATCACTGTTGGATTGCCACTCCATTTCAATTCATCATCCGAGGAGTGACAATCACTGACGGATTGCCACTCCATTCCTACTGCACTTCCGAGGATTCACAATCACTGTCTGTTTGCCAATCCGCTCCTACTGCCCTTCCGTTGTGTGCCAATCACTTTCAGAAAGCCACTCCACTCCTACTTGTCTTCCGAGGAGAAACAATCACTGTTGGATTGCCCCTCCACTTCTACTCCAAGTCCGAGAAGTGACAATTACTGTTGGATTCCCACTTACTCCAAATCTGAGAGGTGGCAATCACTGTTGGATTGCCACTCTGCTCCTTCTCCACTTCCGAGGAGTGACAATCACTGCTAATTTGTCACTCCGCTCCTACACCACTTCCGGGGAGTGACAATTACTCTCGGATTGCAACTCTGCTTCTACTCCACTTCTGTGGAGTGACAATCACTGTCAGATTGCCACTCCGCTCCTACTCATTCTGAGCAGTGACAATATATATCGGATTGCCACTATGCGCCTGATCAAATTCTGAGGAGTGACAATCACTCTTGGATTGCCACTCCGCTTCTACTCCACTTCCGTCAACTGACAATCACTGTCTGAAAGCCACTCCGCTCCTACTGCTCTTCTGATGATTGTAAATCACTGTCGGATTGCCAGTTGGCTGCAGCTCTTCTTCCGACGAGTGTCAATCACTGCTGGATTGCCACACTGATTCTACTCCACGCCGAGACGTGACAATCACTGTTCGATTCCGATTTCACTCCAACTAGACTTTCGAGAAGTGACAAACACTTTTGGATTCCCACTTCACTCCTACACCTCAATCGATGTCGCTTTGCCACTCCATTCCATCTGCAACTCTGAGGTGTAATAACCACTGTCGAATTGCCAGTTCATTCCTACTCCATTTTCGAAGAGTGACAATCACTGTTGGATTCCCCCTCCACTCTGACTCCACTTCTGAGGATTGACAATGACTGTTGCAATGCCACTCAGCTCCCACTTCAATTCCGAGGTGTCACAATCACTGTTGCATTGCCAGTATGCTCCTACTCCTCTTCCGAGAAGTGGCAATCACTGTTGGATTGCCAATCTGCACCTACTCCTATTCGAAGGAGTGACAATCACTGTCGGATTCCCAGTCCATTCCAGCTCATCTTCTGAGGAGTGACAATCACTGTTGGATTGCCACTCCACTGCTTTTCCAGTTCCTAGCAGTGACAATCGCTGCAAAATTCCCACTGAATTGCTACACCACTTCTGAGGCGTGACAATCACTGTGAACTTGCCACTCCGCTCGTAGAACACTTCCCAGTAGTGACAATGACTGTTGCATTGCCACTCCATTCCATCAGCAACTCTGATGTGTAATAACCGCTGTTGGATTGCCAATTCGCACCCACTCTTATTCCAAGCAGTTGCAATCACTGTCGGATTACCATTCCGTTCCAACTCGTCTTCCGTGGAGTGACAATCACTGTCGGAATGCCACTCCGCTCCTACACCACTTCCGAGGAGTGACAATCACTTTTGGATACCCACCTCCTTCCCACTCTACTTCCGAGAGGTGGCAATCATTGTCGCATTGCATCTCCGCTCCTTCTCCCCTGCTGAGGATAGACAATCACTGCTAATTTGCTACTCTGCTCCTTCACCACTTCTGAGGAGTGACAATCACTGCTAATTTGTCACTCTGCTCCTACACCTCTTCCAAGGAATGACAATTACTCTCGGATTGCCCCACCGCTCCAACTCCAATTCCAAGGAGTGACAATGACTGTTGCATTGCCACTCAACTCCCAGTCCAATTCCGAGGTGTCACAGGCACTGTTGCATTGCCAATAAGTTTGCAGACCTCTTCCGAGATGTAGCAATCACAGTCAGATTACCACTCTGCACCTACTCCCATTCCGAGGAGTGACAATCACTGTCGGATTGCCACTCTATTCCAATTTTTTTTCCAGTAGTGGCAATCACTCTCGTATTGCCACTCCACTGCTACTCCACTGCTGTGGAGTGACAATTTCTGTCAGATTGCCACTCCGTTCCTACTCCTTCTGAGGAGTAACAATAAATATCGGGTTGCTACTATGCACCTGATCAAATTCTGAGGAGTTAAAATCATTCTCAGATTACAACTCCGCTCCTACTCCACTTCTGTGGAATGACAATCACTTTCGGAAAGCCACTCTGCTCGTACTCCTCTTCCAACGATTGTAAATCACTGTCGGATTGCCAGTTGGTTGCAGCTCTTCATCCGAGGAGTGTCAATCAGTGTTGGATTGCCACTCTGAACTTGCTCCACGTCCAAGACGTGACAATCACTGTTGGATTCCTAATTCTACTCCTACTCGACTTCCAAGAGTTGGCAATCACAGTCGGATTGCCACTCCGCTCCTTCTCTGTTTCTGAGGAGTGACAATCAATGCTAAATTTCCACTCCACTCCTACACCATTTTCGAGAACTGACAAACACTTTTGGATTCCCAGTTTACTCCTACACCACAATTGCTCCATTCCATCTTCAACTCTGAGGTGTAATAACCACTGTTGAATTGCCAGTCCATTTCTACTCCACTTCCGAGGAGTGACGACCGCTGTTGGATTTCCCCTCCACACCGACCCCACTTCTGAGGAGTAGCAATGAATGTTGCATTGCCATTCAGCTCCCACTACAATTCCGAGGAGTCACAATCACTGTCGCATTGCCACTATGCTCCTGCTCCTATTCCGAGAAATGGCAATCACTGTTGGATTGCCAGTCCGCACCTACTCCTATTCCAAGGAGTGACAATCACTGTCGGATTCCCATTCCATCCCAACTCGTCTTCCAAGGAGTGACAATCACTGTTGGATTGCCACTCTGCTCCTATTCCGGGTCCAAGAGGTGGCAATCACTGTTGGATTGATACTCCGCTCCTTTAGCACTTCCAAGGAGTGACAATCACAGCTAAATTGCCATTGCGCTCCTTCTCCACTTCTGAAAATTGACTATGACATTTGCATTGCCACTCAGCTCCCAGTCAAATTCCGAGAAGTCTCAATCACTGTTGCATTGTCAAAATGCTCCTACACCTCTTGCGAGAAGTGGCAATCACTGTTGGATTACGACTCCATTTCTATTCATCATCCGAGGAGTGACAATCACTATCGGATTGCCACTCCATTCCTACTGCACTTCTGAGGATTCACAATCACTGTCAGTTTGCCAATCCGCTCCTACTGCCCTTCCGTTGTGTGCCAATCACTTTCAGAAAGCCACTCCATTCCTACTCATATTCCGAGGAGAAACAATCACTGTTGGATTGCCCCTCCACTTCTACTCCAAGTCTGAGAAGTGACAATTACTGTTGGATTCCCACCTCACTTCTACTCTAATTCTGAGAGGTGGCAATCACTGTCGGATTGCAACTCTGCTCCTTCTCCACTTCCGAGGAGTGACAATCACTGCTAATTTGTCACTCCGCTCCTACACCACTTCCGAGGAGTGACAATTACTCTCGGATTGCAACTCTGCTTCTACTCCACTTCTGTGGAGTGACAATCACTGTCGGATTGCCACTCCTCTCCTACTCATTCTGAGCAGTGACAATATATATCGGATTGCCACTATGCGCCTGATCAAATTCTGAGGAGTGACAATCACTCTTGGATTGCCACTCCGCTTCTACTCCACTTCTGTCAACTGACAATCACTGTCTGAAAGCCACTCCGCTCCTACTGCTCTTCTGATGATTGTAAATCACTGTCGGATTGCCAGTTGGCTGCAGCTCTTCTTCCGATGAGTGTCAATCACTATTGGATTGCCACTCTGATTCTACTCTACGTCCGAGACGTGACAATCACTGTTCGATTCTCATTTCACTCCAACTAGACTTTCGAGAAGTGACAAACACTTTTGGATTCCCACTTCACTCCTACACCTCAATCGATTTCGCTTTGCCACTCCAATCCATTTGCAACTCTGAGGTGTAATAACCACTGTCGAATTGCCAGTTCATTCCTACTCCATTTTCGAAGAGTGACAATCACTGTTGGATTTCCCCTCCATTCCGACTCCACTTCTGTGGATTGACAATGACTGTTGCATTGCCACTCAGCTCCCGCTACAATTCCAGGGAGTCACAATCACTGTTGCATTGCCAGTATGCTCCTACTCCTCTTCTGAGAAGTGGCAATCACTGTTGGATTCCCACTTCACTGCTACTCCAAATCTGAGAGGTGGCAATCACTGTTGGATTGCCACTCCGCTGCCTTTCCAGTTCCTAGGAGTGACAATCACTGCAAAATTGCCACTCAATTGTTACACCACTTCTGAGGCGTGACAATCACTGCGAACCTGCCACTCCGCTCCTAGAGCACTTCCGAGTAGTGACAAAGACTGTTGCATTGCCACTCAATTCCATCAGCAACTCTGATGTGTAATAACCACCGTTGGGTTGCCAATTCGCACCCACTCCTATTCCAAGCATTGACAATAACTATTGGATTACCATTCCGTTCCAACTCATCTTTCCTGGAGTGACAATCACTGTCGGAATGCCAATCCGCTCCTTCAACACTTTTGGATACCCACTTCCTATCCACTCTACTTCCGAGAGGTGGCAATCATTGTTGCATTGCATCTTCGCTCCTTCTCCCCTTCTCGAGGATTGACAATCACTGTTAAATTGCTACTCTGCTCCTTCACCACTTCCGAGGAGTGACAATCACTGCTAATTTGTCACTCTGCTCCTACACCACTTCTGAGGAGTGACAATTACTCTCGGATTGCCCCACCGCTCTGACTCCAATTCCGAAGAGTGACAATGTTTGTCGCATTGCCACTCAGCTCCCAGTCCAATTCCGAGGAGTCACAGTCACTGTTGCATTGCCAATAATTTCCTACTCCTCTTCCGAGATGTAGCAATCACTGTCAGATTACCACTCCGCACCTATTCCCATTCCAAGGAGTGACAATCACTGTCGGATTGCGACTCCACTGCTACTCCACTTCCGTGGATTGACAATCACTGTCGGATTGCCATTCCGTTCCTACTCCTTCTGAAGATTGACAATAAATATCGGATTGCCACTATGCACCTGGTCAAATTCTGAGGAGTGACAATCACTCTCGGATTGCCACTCCGCTCCTACTCCACTTCCGTGGAATGACAATCACTGTCTGAAAGCCATTCCACTCGTACCCCTCTTCCGATGATTGTAAATCACTGTCGGATTGCCAGTTGGTTGCAGCTCTTAATCCGAGGATTGTCAATCAGTGTTGGATTGCCACTCCGAACCTCCTCCACGTCCGAGACATGACAATCATTGTTGGATTCCCTCTTCACTCCTACTCGACTTCCAAGAGTTGCAAATCACAGTCGGATTGCCACTCCGCTCCTTCTGTTTCTGAGAAGTGACAATCACTGCTAAATTGCCATTCCACTCCTACACCATTTTCGAGAAGTGACAAACACTTTTGGATTCCCAGTTTACTCCTACACCACAATTGCTGGCGCGTTGTAACTCCATTCCATCTTCAACTCTGAGGTGTAATAACCACTGTCGAATTGCCAGTCCATTCCTACTGCATTTCCAAGGAGTGACAATCACTGTCAGTTTGCCAATCCTCTCCTATTGCCCTTCTGCTGTTTGACAATCACTTTCAGAAAGCCACTCCACGCCTACTCCTCTTCGGAGGAGAAACAATCACTGTTGGATTGCCACTCCATTCCAATTAATCGTCAGAGGAGTGACAATCACTGTCGGATTGCCACTCCATTCCTACTGCACTTCCGAGGAGTCACAATCACTGTCAGTTTACCAATCCGCTCCTACTGCCCTTCCGCTGTATGACAATCACTGTCAGAAAGCCACTCCACTTCTACTCCTCTTCCGAGGAGTGACAATCACTGCTTATTTGTCACTCCGCTCTACACCACTTCCGAGGAGTGACAATTTCTCTCGGATTGCCCCACCGCTCCGACTCCACTTCTGTGGAGTGACAAACACTGTCGGATTGCAACTCAGCTCCCAGTCAAATTCCGAGGAGTCACAGTCACTGCTGCATTGCCAATAAGTTCCTACTCCTCTTCCGAGACGTAGCAATCACTGTCAGATTACCACTCCGGACCTACTCCTATTCTGTGGAGTGACAAACACTGTCGGATTGCCACTCTAATCCAATTCATCTTCTGAGTAGTGACAATTACTCTCGGACTGCAATGACTGTTGCATTACCACTCATCTCCCAGTCCAATTCCGAGAAGTCACAGTCACTGTTGCTTTGTCAATAAGGTCCTACTCCTCTTCCGAGATGTAGCAATCACTGTCATATTACCACTTTGCACCTACTTCTATTCCGAGGAGTGAATAACACTGTCAGATTGTCATTCTATTCCAATGCGTCTTCTGAGTAGTGACAATTACTCTTGGACTGCCACTCCACTGCTACTCCACTTCTGTGGAGTGACAATCAATCTCGGACTGCCACTCCGCTCCTACTCCTCTTCTGTGGAATGACAATCACTGTCTGAAAGCCATTCCGCTCGTACTCCTCTTCTGACAATTGTAAATCACTGTCGGATTGCCAGTTGGTTGCAGCTCTTCATCCAAGGATTGTCAATCAGTGTTGGATTGCCACTCCGAACCTACTCCTTGTCCGAGACGTGACAATCACTGTTGGATTCCCACTTCACTCCAACTCCACTTCCAAGAGTTGGCAATCACAGTCGGATTGCCACTTCGCTCCTTCTCTGTTTCTGAGGAGGGACAATCTATGCTAAATTTCCACTGCACTCCTACACCATTTTCGAGAAATGACAAACACTTTTGGATTCCCAGTTTACTAAAACACCACAATTGCTGGCGCCTTGCAACTCCATTCCATCTTCAACTCTGAGGTGTAATAACCACTGTCAAATTGCCAGTCCATTCCTACTCCAATTCCGAGGACTGACAATCACTTTCGGATTTCCCCTCCACACAGACTCCACTTCTGAGGAGTAGCAATGCCTGTTGCATTGCCATTCAGCTCCCACTACAATTCCAAGGAGTCACAATCACTGTCGCATTACCAGTATGCTCCTACTCCTATTCTGAGAAATGGCAATCATTGTTGGATTGCCAGTCCGCACCTACTCCAATTCCAAGGAGTGACAATCACTGTCAGATTCCCATTCCATTCCATCTCGTCTTCCAAGGAGTGACAATCACTGTTGGATTGCCACTCCGCTCCTTTACCACTTCCGAGGAGTGACAATCTCTGCTAAATTGCCACTCCACTCCTACACCAATTCCGAAGAGTGACAATCACTGTTGGATTCCAACATCACTCCTACTCCATTTCCGAGAGGTGGCAATCCTTGTCAGATTGCCACTCCACTCATTCTCAACTTCTGAGGAGTGACAATCACTCCTAAATTGCCACTCCGCTCCTACATCACTTCTGAGGAGAGACAATCACTGTTGGCTTGCCACTCCGCTCCTTCTCAACTTCCACGGAGTGCGAATCATGGCTAAATTGGCACTCCGCTCCTACACCACTTCCGAGGACTGATAATGATTGTTGCATTGCCACTCAGCTCCCATCTATAATTCCAAGGAGTAACAATCAGTGTCACATTGACAATATGCTCCACCTCCTCTTCCGAGAATTGGCAATCACTGTCGGATTGCCACTCCGTTCCAACTCATCTTCCGAGGAGTGACAATCACTCTGGGATTGCCACTCCACTCCTACTCAACTTCCGTTGTCTGACAATCACTGTCGGAAAGACACACCACTCCTACTCCACTTCCAATGAGTGTCAATCACTGTTGGAATGCCACTTGGTTCCAACTCTTCTTCCGAGGATTGTCAATCACTGTTGGATTGCCAATCTTCTCCTCGTCCATGCCCGAGAAGGGACAATCGCTGTTGGATTCCCACTCCACTCATTCTCCACTTCTGAGGAGTGACAATCACTGCTAAATTGCCACTCCGCTCCTACTCCACTTCTGAGGATTGACTATGACATTTGCATTGCCACGCAGCACCCCCGCAAATTCTGAGCAGCCACAACCACTGTCGCATTGCCAAGATGCTCCTACACCTCTTCCGAGAAGTGGCAATCACTGTTGGATTACCACTCCGCAACTACTCCTATTCCAAGGAGTGACAATCACTGTTGGATTTCCACGCCACTCCTTTTCCACTTCTGAGGAGTGAAAATCACTGCTAAATTGCCACTCTTCTCCTACACCACTTCCAAGGATTGACAATCACTGTTTGGATTCCCACCTCACTCCTACACCACAATCGCTGTCGGATTGCCGTTCCATTCCATCTGCAACTCTGAGGTGTAATAACCAATGTCGGATTGCCAATCCGCACCTACTCCTATTCCAGGAAGGGACAATAACTGTTGGATTGCCAGTCCATTACAATTCTGTTCCGAGGAGTGACAATCACTCTCGGATTGCCACTCCTTGCCTACTCCACTTCTGTGGAGGGGGAAACACTGCCGGAAAGCCACTCCGCTTCTACCCCTCTTCTAATGAGTGTCAATCACTGTTGGATTGCTATTCAGTTCCAACTCATCATCCAAGGAGTATCAATCACTTTGGGATTGCCACTCCATTCCCACTGCACTTCCGAGGAGTCACAATCACTGCCAGTTTGCCAATCTGCTCCTATTGCCCTTCCGTTGTGTGACAATCACTTTCAGAAAGCCACTCCACTCCTTCCCCACTTCTGAGGAGTGATAATTACTGCAGATTTGTCACTACGCTCCTACACCACTTCTGAGGAGTGACAATTACTCTCGGATTGCCCCACCGCTCCGACTCCACTTCCGAGGAGTGACAATGACTGTTTCATTGCCACCCAGCTCCCAGTCCAATTCCGAGGAGTCTCAATCACATTGAATTACCAATAAGTTCCTACTCCCCTTCCGAGATGTAGCTATCACTGTCGGATTACCACTCCGCACCTACTCCTATTCCGTGGAGTGACAATCACTCTCGGATTACCACTCCGCTCCTACTCCACTTCTGTGGAGTGACAATCACTCTTGGATTGCCACTCCACTCCTACTCCACTTCTGTGGAATGACAATCACTGTCTGAAAGCCACTCCACTCGTACTCCTCTTCCGATGATTGTAAATCACTGTCGGATTGCCAGTTGGTTGCAGCTCTTCATCTGAGGAGTGTCCATCAGTGTTGAATTGCCACTCCAAACTTACTCCACGTCCGAGACATGACAATAACTGTTGGATTCCCACTTCACTCCTACTCCACTTCCAAGATTGGCAATCAAGTTGGATTGCCACTCCGCTCCTTCTCTGTTTCTGAGGAGTGACAATCACTGCTAAATTGCCACTCCATTGCTACACCATTTTAGAGAAGTGACAAACACTTTTGGATTTCCAGTTTACTCCTACACCACAATTGCTGGCGCGTTGCAACTCCATTCCATCTTCAACTCTGAGGTGTAATAACCACTGTCGAATTGCCAGTCCGTTCCTACTCCACTTCCAAGGAGTGACAATCACTGTTGGATTTCCCCTCCACACCGACCCCACTTCTGAGGATTGGCAATGACTGTTGCATTACCATTCAGCTCCCACTACAATTCCAAGGAGTCACAATCACTGTCGCATTGCCAGTAGGCTCCTACTCCTATTCCGAGAAACGGCAATCACTGTTGGATTGCCAGTCCGGACCTACTCCTATTCCAAGGACTGACCATCAATGTTGGATTCCCAATCCATTCCAAATCATCTTCCAAGCAGTGACAATCAATGTTGGATTGCCACTCCACTCCTTTACCACTTCCGAGGAGTGACAATCTCTGCTAAATTTACACTCTGCTCCTTCTCCAATTCTGAGGAGTGACAATCACGGCTAAATTGCCACTCAGCTCCTACTCCACTTCCGAGAATTGACTATGACATTTGCATTGCCACTCAGCTCCCACTCAAATTCCGAGCAGTCACAATCACTGTCGCATTGCGAAAATGCTCCTACAGCTCTTGCGATAAGTGGCAATCACTGTTGGATTACCACTCCGCACATACTCCTATTCCAAGGAGTGACAATCACTGTTCATTGGACACCCTTTTCCAATTCATCGTCCGGGGAGTCACAATCACTGTCGGATTGCCACTCCATTCCTATTGCACTTCCGAGGAGTCACAATCACTGTCGCATTGCCAGTAGGTTCCTACTACTATTCTGAGAAATGACAATCACTGTTGGATTGCCAGTCCGCACCTACTCCTATTCCAAGGAGTGACAAGCACTGTCGGATTCCCATTCCATTCCAACTCGTCTTCCAAGGAGTGACAATCACTGTTGGATTGCCTCTCTGCTCCTATTACTTGTCCAAGAGGTGGCGAACACTGTTGGATTGCCACTCTGCTCCTTTACCACTTCCGAGGAGTGACAATTTCTGCTAAATTGCCACTCTGCTCCTACACCAATTCCGAGGAGTGACAATCACTGTTGGATTCCAACTTCACTCCTACTCCATTTCCGAGAGGTGGTAATCACTGTCAGATTGCCACTCCACTAATTCTCAACTTCCGAGGAGTGAAAATCACTCTTAAATTGCCATTCCACTCCTACACCACTTCCGCGGAGTGACAATCACAGCTAAATTGGCACTCCACTCCTACAATACTTCCGAGGAGTGACAATTACTGTCAGATTGCCCTCCACTCCTACTCCACTTCTGAAAAGTGAAAATGACTTTTGCAGTGCCACACAACTCCCCCTCCAATTCAGAGGAGTCACAATCACTGTAACATTGCCAATATGCTCCTAATCCTCTTCCGAGAAGTGGAAATCACTGTCGGATAACCACTCGGCAGCTACTCCTATTCCGAGGAGTGTCAAACACTGTTGGATTGCCACTCCACTCCTCCTCCACGTCCGAGAATTGACAATCAATGTTGGATTCCCACTTCACTCCTACTCCACTTTTGAGAGGAGGAAATCACTGTCGGATTGCCACTCCGAAACTTCTCCACTTCTGAAGAGTGACAATCACAGCTAAATTGCCACTCAGCTCCTACACAACTTCCGAGGATTGACTATGACATTTGCATTGCCACTCAGCTCCCACTCAAATTCTGAGCAGTCACAATCACTGTCGCATTGCCAAAATGCTCCTACACCTCTTGCGAGAAGTGGCAATCACTGTTGGATTACCACTCCGCACATACTCCTATTCCAAGGAGTGACAATCACCGTTGGATTGCCACTCCATTCCACTTCATCATCCGAGAAGTGACAATCACTGTCGGATTGCCACTCCATTCCTACTGCACTTCCAAGGAGTCACAATCACTGTCAGTTGCCATTCCGCTCCTACTGCTCTTCCGTTGTGTGACAATCACTTTCAGAAAGCCACTCTGCTCCTATTGCTCTTCCGAGGGGAAATAATCACTGTTGGATTGCCACTCCGCTTCTACTCCAATCCGAGAAGTGACAATCACTGTTGGATTGCCACTCCACTCCTTCTCCAATTCCGAGGAGTGACAATCGCTGCTAAATTGCCACTCCACTCCTACACCACTTCCGAAGAGTGACCATTACTGTCGGATTGCCACTCAGCTCCTTCTCCAAATACGAAGAGTGACAATCACTGACAGATTGAGACTCTGTTCCTACTCCACTTCTAAGGAGTGATGATGACTGTCGGATTGCCATTCCATTCCAACACCACTTCTGAAGAGTGATAATCACTGTCAGATTGCTCCTCCGATCGGAATCCACTTCCGAGGAGTGGCAATCACTGTTGCATTACCACTCAGCTCCCACTACAATTCTCAGGAGTCACAACCACTGTCGCATTGCCAATATGTTCCAACATGTCTTCCGAGAAGTAATAATCACTGTCGGATTGCCTCTCCACACCTACCCATATTCCGAGAAGTGACAGTCACTCTGGGATTGATACTCCACTCCTACTCAACTTCTGTGGAGTGATAATCACTGCCGGATGCCACTCCGCTCCTACTCCTTCTGAGGGGTAACAATCACTGTTGGATTGCAATTCCGCTCCTACTCCTTCTGCGAAGTGACAATCACTGTCGGATTGCCATTCAGTTCCTCATCGGATTTTGAGGAGTGACAATCAATATCGGATTACCACTCTGCTCGTACTCACCTTCTGAGGAGTGCCAATCACTGTCGGTTTGCCACATTATTCCAACTCGTCTTCCAAGCAGTGAAAATCACTCTGCGATTGCCAGCCGCCCTTACTCAGCTTCTGTGCAGTGACAATCACTTTCAGAATGCCACTCCGCTCCTACTCTTCTTCCGAGGAATGTCAATCACTGTCGGATTGCTTTTTGGATGCTACTCTTCTTCCAATAATTGTCAATCACTGGTGGATTGCCAATCCACTCCTACTCCACGTCTGAGAAATGACAATAACTGTTGGATTCCCACTTCACTCCTACACCACAATCACTGTCACGTTGCCACTCCATTCCATCTGCAACTCTTAGGTGTAATAACCATAGTCGAATTGCCTGTCCTTTCCTACTCCACTTCTGAGGAGTGACAATGACTGTCTGATTGCCCCTCCACTCCTACCCCTCTTCCGAGGAGTGTCAATCACGGTTGGATTGCCACTCGGTTCCAACTCTTCTTCCGAGGAGTTTCAATCACTGTTGGATTGCCACTCTACTCCTACTCTACGTGCGAGAATTGACAATCACAGTTGGATTCCCCCTTCACTCCTCCTCCATTTCTGAGCATTGGCAATCACTGTTGGATTGCCACTCCACTCGTTCTCCACTTCCAAGGAGTGACAATCACTGTCAGATTGCCACTCCACACCTTCTCCACGTCTGAGGAGTGACAATCACTGTTGGATTACCACTTCACTCCTTCACCACAATCGCTGTCGCGTTGCCACTCCATTCCATCTGCAACTCTGAGGTGTAATAAGCACTTTTGGGTTGCCACTCCGCACCTACTCCTATTCCAGGAAGGGACAATAACTGTCGGATTGCCTCTTCATTCCAACTTCTGTTCTGAGGAGGGACAATCACTGTCGTATCGCCATTCCATCCCTACTCCACTTCCGTGGAATGACAAACACTGTCGGAAGCCACTCCACTCCTACTCCTCTTCCAAGGAGTGTCGATCATGGTTGGATTGCCACTCGGTTCCAACTCTTCTTCCGAGGAGTTTCAATCACTGTTGGATTGCCACTCCACTCCTACTCTACGTGCGAGAAGTGACAATCACAGTTGGATTCCCACATCACTCCTACTCCACTTCTGAGCATTGGCAATCACTGTTGGATTGCCACTCCGTTCCTTCTCCACTTCTAAGGAGTGACAATCACTGCTAAATTACCACTCCACTCCTACACCACTTCCAAGGAGTGACAATCACTGTTGGATTGCCACTCCGCTCCTTCTCCAATTCCGAGGAGTATCAGGTACCATTGGAGTGCCCCTCTACTCCGACTCCAATTCCGAGGAACGGCAATGATTGTTGCATTGCCACTCAGCTCCCACTCCAATTCCGAGGAGTCACAATCTGAGGAGCCAATATGCTCCTACTCCTCTTCCGAGAATTGGCAATCACTGTTGGATTACCACTCCGCACCTAGTTCTATTCCGAGGGGTGACAATCACTGTCGGATTGCCACTCCATTCCAACTCATCTTCTGTGGAGTGACAATCACTGTCGGAATGCCGTTACGCTCCCACTCCATGTCTGAGAAATGACAATCACTCTTGGGTTCCCACTTTACTCCTACTCCACTTCCGAGAGGTGGCAATCACTTTTGGATTGCCATTCCATGCCTTCTACACTTCCAAAAAGTGACAATCACTGCTAAATTGCCACTTCACTCCTACACCACTTCCGAGGAGTGACAATCAATGTTGGATTCCCACTTCACTCTTAGACCACAATCGCTGTTGCATTGCCATTCCATTCCATCTGCAACTCTGAGGTGTAATAACCACTGTCGAATTGCCAGTTCATTCCAACTCCACTTCTGAGGAGTGACTCAGCTCCCACTACAATTCTGAGGAGTCACAATCACTGTCGCATTGCCAATATGCTCCTACTCCTCTTCCGAGAAGTGGCAATCACTGTCGGATTGCCACTGCACACCTATTCCTCTTCCGAGGAGAGACAATCATTGTTGGATTGCCAGTCCACTCCTACTCCACTTCCATGTAGTGCCAATCCCTGTCGGGAAGCCACTCCGCTCCTTCTCCACTTTCAAGGAGTGACAATCACTGCTAAATTGCCACTCTGCTCCTACACCACGTTCAAGGAGCGACAATCACTGTTGGATTGCCACAACACTCCTTCTCCACTTCCGTGGAGTGCCAATCGTTGTCAGATTGCCCCTCCACTCCGACTCCACTTCCGAGGAGTGGCAATGACTGTTGCATTGCCACTCAGCTCCCACTACAATTCCGAGGAGTCACAATCACTGTCGTATTGCCAATATGCTCCTACTCCTGTTCCATGGAATGACAATCACTGTCAGAAAGCCACTCCACTCCTTCTCCACTTCTGAGGAGCGACAGTCACTGCTAAATTGCCACTCCGCTCCTACACCACTTCCAATAAGTGACTATTACTGTTGGATTGCCACTCCACTCCTACTCCACTTCCGAGGAGTGACAATCAGTGTTGGATTGCCCCTCCACTCCCACTCCAATTCTCAGGAATGATAATGACTGTTGCATTGCCAATCAGCTCCCACTGTCAGTTTGCCACTGCACTCTGACTGCTCTTCTATGGAGTGACAATCACTTTGGGAAAGCCATTCCGCTCCTACTCCTCTTCCAAGGAGTGACAATCACTCTCGGATTGCCATTCCAACTCGTCTTCTCCAGTGTGTCAATCACTGTTGGATTGCCACTCGAATCCTACTCCACATCCGAAAAATGACAATCACTGTTGGATTTCAACTTCACCCCTACTCCAGTTCCGAGAGATGACAATCACTGTCGGATTAACAGTCGGCTCCTTCTCCACTTCCGAGGAGTGACAGGCACTGCTAAATTGCCACTCCGCACCTACACCACATCGGAGGAGTGACAATTACTGTCAGATTGCCAATATGCTCCTACTCGTCTTCTGAGAAGTGACAATCACTGTCAGATTCCCACTCCGCACCTATTTCTTTTCCGAGGAGAGACAATTGCTGTCAGATTGCCACTCCTCTCATAATCCTGTTCTGACGATTGATAATCACTGTCTGATTGTCACTTCTTTCCTACTTCAATTGCGAAGAGTGACAATCGCTGTCGCGTTGCCACTCCATTCCATCTGCAACTCTGAGGTGTAATAACCACTGTCGAATTGCCAGTCTGTTCCTACTCCACTACCAATGAGTGACATTCACTAGCGGATTGCCCCTCCACTGCGACTCCACTTCTGAGAAGTGACAATCACTGTCGGGCTGCCTCTCCATTTGATCCCCTCTTCTGTGGAGTGACAATCACTCTCGGATTGCCATTCCTCTCCCACTCCACTTCTGTGGAGTCACAATCACTGTCAGAAAGCTACTCCACTCCTACTCCTCTTCCGAGGTGTGTCAATCACTGTCGGATTGCCATTTGGTTCCAATTATTCTTCCGAGGAGTGTCAATCACTGTTGGAATGCCACTCTGCTTCTACTCTATGTCCGAGAATTGACAATCACTGTTGGATTCCCACTTTACTCCTACTCCACTTCTGAGAGGTGCCAATCACAGTTGGATTGCCACACTGCTCCTTCTCCACTTCCAAGGAGGGACAATCACTGCTAAGTTGACACTTCAATCCAACACCATTTCCGAAGAGTGACAATCACTGTTGGATTCCCACTTTACTCCTACACCACAATCGCTGTCACGTTGTCACTGCATTCCATCTTCAACTCTGAGCTGCTGAATTTCCAGTCCATTCCTACTCCACTTCTGAGGCATGACAATCACTGTCGGATTGCCGCTCCATGCTGACTCCACTTCCAAGGAGTGACAATGATTGTTGCATTGCCACTCAGCTCCCACTGCAATTCGAAGGAGTCACAATCACTGTTGCATTGCAAATATGCTCCTGCTCCTACTCCGAGAAATGGCAATCATTGTTGGATTGCCACTCCAAACCTACTCCTCCTCCAAGGAGAGACAATCACTCTCAGAATGACACTCCAAACCAACTCCACTTCCATGGAGTGACAATCACTGTCAGAAAGCCACTCCATCCTACTCCTCTTCTGAGGAGTGTCAATCACTGTCAGATTGCCACTCAGTTCCAACACTTCTTCCAAGGAGTGTCAATCACTGTTGGATTGCCACTCCTCTCCTACTCCACGTCCGTGATGTGAAAATCACTGTTGGATTCCCACTTCACTCCTACTCCACTTCCGAAAGGTGGCAAACACTGCTAAATTGCCACTCCACTCCTACACCACTTCCGAGGAGCGGGAATCACTGTAGGATTGCCAGTCCAATCCTTATCCACTTCTAAGGAGTGACAATCACTGCCAAATTGCCACTCTGCTCCTACACTACTTCCGAGGAGTGACAATCACTATTGGATTTGCACTTCACTCCTACACCACAATTGCTGTCACGTTGGCACTCAATTCCATCTGGAACTCTAAGGTGTAATAACCACTGTCGAATTGGCAGTTCATTCCTACTCCACTTCCAAGGTGTGACAATCACTGTCGCATTGCCACTCTGCACCTACTCCTATTCCAGGAAGCGACAATAACTGTCGGATTGCCACTCAATTCCAATTGCTGTTCTGAAGAGTCCCAATCACTGCCGGAAGGCCACTCCACCACTACTCCACTTCCGTGGAGTGACAAACACTGTCGGAAAGCCATTCAGTTCTTAGCCCTCTTCCCAGGAGTCTCAATCACTGTCGGATTGCTACTCCATTCCTACTCCACTTTGGAGGAGCGACAATCACTGTCGGATTGCCACTCCACTCCTACTCCACACCTAAGAAGAGACAATCACTGTTGGATTCCTACTTTGCTCCTGCTCCCTTTCTGAGAGTTGGCAATCACTGGTGGATTGCCACTCCGCTCATTCTCCACTTCCGAGGAGTGACAATCAAAGCTAAATTGCCACACCGCTCCTACACCACTTCCGAGGAGCAACAATTACTGTAGATTGCCACTCAGGTCCAAATCCAAATCCGAGGAGTGACAATCACTGTCACATTGCCAATATGGTCCTACTCCTCTTCTGAAAAGTGACAATCACTGTCGGATTTCCACTCCGCACCTATTCCTATTCCAAGGAGTGACAATCACTGTCGGATTGCCACTCCTCTCGTAATCCTGTTCCGACGAGTGATAATCACTGCCGGATTGCCACTCCGCTCCTACTCCACTTCCGAGGAATGTCAATCACTGTCGGATTACTTTTTGGATGCAACGTTTCTTCCAAGGATTGTCAATCACTGGTGGATTGCCACTACATTCCTACTCCACGTCTGAGAAATGACAATAACTTTTGGATTCCCACTTCACTCCTACATCACAATCACTGTTGCATTGCCACTGCATTCCGTCTGCAACTCTGAAGTGTAATAACCACTGTAGAATTGCTAGTCCACTCCTACTCCACTAGCGAGGAGTGACAATCACTATTGGGCTGCCTCTCCATTCGATCCCGTCTTCTGTGGAGTGACAATCGCTCTCGGATTGCCATTCCGCTCCCACTCCACTTCTGTGGAGTCACAATCACTGTCAGAAAGCTACTCCAACCCTACTCCTCTTCCGAGGTGTGTCAATCACTGTCGGATTGCCATTTGATTCCAATTAATCTTCCGAGGAGTGTCAATCACTGTTGGAATGCCACTCTGCTTCTACTCTATGTCCAAGAATTGACAATCACTGTTGGATTCCCACTTCACTCCTGCTCCACTTCTGAGAGGTGCCAATCACAGTTGGATTGCCGCAATGCTCCACTTCCAAGGAGGGACAATTGCTGCTAAGTTGACATTTAAATCTAACACCATTTCCGAAGAGTGACAATCACTGTTGGATTCCCACTTTACTCCTACACCACAATCGCTGTCGCGTTGTCACTGCATTCCATCTTCAACTCTGAGGTGTTGAATTTCCAGTCCGTTCCCACTCCACTTCTGAGGCGTGACAATCACTGTCGGATTGCCGCTCCACTCTGACTCCGCTTCCAAGGAGTGACAATGATTGTTGCATTGCCACTCAGCTCCCACTGCAATTCCGAGGAGTCACAATTACTGTTGCATTGCAAATATGCGCCTGCTCCTATTCCGAGAAATGGCAATCACTGTTGGATTGCCACTCCACACCTACTCCTCCTCCAAGGAGAGACAATCACTCTCAGAATGACACTCCAAACCAACTCCATTTCCATGGAGTGACAATCACTGTCAGAAAGCCACTCCATCATACTCCTCTTCTGAGGAGTGACAATCACTGTAAGATTGCCACTCAGTTCCAACACTTCTTCCAAGGAGTGTCAATCACTGTTGGATTGCCACTCCTCTCCTACTCCACGTCCGTGATGTGAAAATCACTGTTGGATTCCCACTTCACTCCTACTCCACTTCCGAAAGGTGGCAATCACTTTCGGATTGCCACTCCACTTATTCTCCACTTCCGAGAAGTGACAATCACTGCTAAATTGCCGCTCCACTCCTACACCACTTCCGAGGAGTGGGAATCACTGTAGGATTGCCAGTCCAATCCTTATCCACTTCTAAGGAGTGACAATCACTGCCAAATTGCCACTCTGCTCCTACACTACTTCCGAGGAGTGACAATCACTATTGGATTCGCACTTCACTCCTACACCACAATTGCTGTCACGTTGGCACTCAATTCCATCTGGAACTCTAAGGTGTAATAACCACTGTCGAATTGGCAGTTCATTCCTACTCCACTTCCAAGGTGTGACAATCACTGTCGCATTGCCACTCTGCACCTACTCCTATTCCAGGAAGCGACAATAACTGTCGGATTGCCACTCAATTCCAATTGCTGTTCTGAAGAGTCCCAATCACTGCCGGAAGGCCACTCCACCACTACTCCACTTCCGTGGAGTGACAAACACTGTCGGAAAGCCATTCAGTTCTTATCCCACTTCCCAGGAGTATCAATCACTGTCGGATTGCTACTCCATTCCTACTCCACTTTGGAGGAGCGACAATCACTGTCGGATTGCCACTCCACTCCTACTCCACATCCAAGAAGAGACAATCACTGTTGGATTCCTACTTCGCTCCTGCTCCCTTTCTGAGAGTTGGCAATCACTGGTTGATTGCCACTCCGCTCATTCTCCACTTCCGAGGAGTGACAATCAAAGCTAAATTGCCACATCGCTCCTACACCACTTCCGAGATGCGACAATTACTGCGGATTGCCACTCAGATCCAAATCCAAATCCGAGGAGTGACAATCACTGTCACATTGCCAATATGGTCCTACTCCTCTTCTGAAAAGTGACAATCACTGTCGGATTCCCACTCCGCACCTACTCCTATTCCAAGGAGTGACAATCACTGTCGGATTGCCACTCCTCTCGTAATCCTGTTCCGACGAGTGATAATCACTGTCGGATTGCCACTCCGCTCCTTCTCCTCTTCCGAGGAATGTCAATCACTGTCGGATTGCTTTTTGGATGCAACTCTTCTTCCAAGGATTGTCAATCACTGTTCGATTGCCACTACACTCCTACTCCACGTCTGAGAAATGACAATAACTGTTGGATTCCCACTTCACTCCTACACCACAATCACTGTTGCATTGCCACTGCATTCCATCTGCAACTCTGAGGTGTAATAACCATAGTCGAATTGCCTGTTCGTTCCTACTCCACTTCTGAGGAGTGACAATGACGGTCAGAATGCCCCTCCACTCCGACTCCACTTCCGACGAGTGACAATGACTGTTGCATTGCCACTCAGCTCTCATCTACAATTCCAAGGAGTAACAACCACTGTCACATTGCCAATATGCTCCACCTCCTCTTCTGAGAATTAGCAATCACTGTCGGATTGCGACTCCGTTCCAACTCGTCTTCCGAGGAGTGACAATCACTCTAGGATTGCCACTCTGCTTCTACTCAACTTGCGTGGACTGACAATCACTGTCGGAAAGCCACACCACTCATACTCCACTTCCAACGAGTGTCAATCATTGTTGGAATGCCACTTGGTTCCAACTTTTCTTCCGAGGAGTGTCAATCACTGTTGGATTGCAACTCTGCTCCTAGTCCATGTCCGAGAAGGGACAATCACTGTTGGATTCCCACTCCGCTCATTCTCCACTTCTGAGAAGGGACAATCACAGCTAAATTGCCACTTAGCTCCTACTCCACTTCCGAGGATTGACTATGACATTTGCATTACCACTCAGCACCCCCTCAAGTTCCGAGCAGTCACAACTGTCGCATTGCCAAAATGCTCCTACACCTCTTGCGAGAAGTGGCAATTACTGTTGGATTACCACTCCGCAATGACTCCTATTCCAAGGAATGACAATCACTGTTGGATTTCCACTCCGCTCCTTCTGCACTTCCGAGGAGTGACAATCACTGCTAGATTGTCACTCCGCTCCTACACCACGTTGAAGGATTGACAATCACTGTTCGGATCCCAACCTCGCTCTTACACCAGAATCGCTGTCGCATTGCCGCTCCATTCCATCTGCAACTCGGAGGTGTAATAACCAATGTCGGATTGCACACCGCACCTACTCCTATTCCAGGAAGGGAGAATAATTGTTGGATTGCCAGTCCGTTACAACTTCTGTTCCGAGGATTGACAATCACTCTCGGATTGCCACTCCATGCCTAACCCAATTCAGTCGAGTGAGAAACACTGCCGGAAAGCCACTCCGCTTCTACCCCTCTTCTGATGAGTGTCAATCACTGTTGGATTGCCATTCAGTTCCAACTCATCATCCGAGGACTGTCAATCACTGTGGGATTGCCACTCCATTCCTACTGCACTTCCGAGGAGTCACAATCACTGTCAATTTGCCAATCTGCTCCTCCTGCCCTTCCGTTGTGTGACAATCACTTTCAGAAAGCCACTCCGCTCCTTCCCCACTTCTGAGGAGTGATAATTACTGCTAATTTGTCACTCCGCTCCTACACCACTTCCGAAGAGTGACAATTACTCTCGGATTGCCCCACCGCTCCGACTCCACTTCCGAGGAGTGACAATGATTGTTTCATTGCCACCCAGCTCCCAGTCCAATTCCTTGGAATCTCAATCACATTGCATTGCCAATAAGTTCCTACTCCTCTTCCGAGATATAGCAATCACTGTCAGATTACCACTCCGCACCTGCTCCTATTCCGAGGAGTGACAATCACTGTTGGATTGCCACTCTATTCCAATTCGTCTTCTGAGTAGTGACAATTACTCTCAGATTGCCAATCCACTGCTACTCCACTTCTGTGGAGTGACAATCACTCTCGGATTGCCACTCCACTCCTACTCCACTTCTGTGGAGTGACAATCACTCTTGGATTGCCACTCCACTCCTACTCCACTTCTGTGGAATGACAGTCACTGTCTGAAAGCCACTCCACTCGTACTCCTCTTCCGATGATTGTAAATCACTGTCGGATTGCCAGTTGGTTGCAGCTCTTCATCCGAGGAGTGTCAATCAGTGTTGAATTGCCACTCCAAACTTGCTCCACGTCCGAGATGTGACAATAACTGTTTGATTCCCACTTCACTCCTACTCCACTTCCAGGAGTTGGCAATCAAGTCGGATTGCCACTCAGCTCCTTCTCTTTTTCAGAGGAGTGACAATCACTGATAAATTGCCACTCCACTGCTACACCATTTTCGAGAATTGACAAACACTTTTGGATTCCCAGTTTACTCCTACACCACAATTGCTGGCGCATTGCAACTCCATTCCATCTTCAACTCTGAGGTGTAATAACCACTGTCGAATTGCCAGTCCATTCCTACTCCACTTCCGAGGAGTGACAATCACTGTTGAATTTCCCCTCCACACCGACCCCACTTCTGAGGAGTAGCAATGAATGTTGCATTACCATTCAGCTCCCACTACAATTCCAAGGTGTCACAATCACTGTCCCATTGCTAGTATGCTCCTTCTCCAATTCCGCGGAGTGACAATCACAGCTAAATTTGCACTCCACTCCTACACTACTTCCGAGGAATGACAATTACTCTCAGATTGCCCCTCCTCTCCTACTCCACTTCTGAAAAGTGACAATGACTGTTGCATTGCCACATAGCTCCCCCTCCAATTCTGAGGAGTCCCAATCACTGCAGCGTTGCCATTATGCTCCTACTACTCTTCCGAGAAGTGGAAATCACTGTCGGATAACCACTCGGCAGCTACTCCTATTCCGAGGAGTGTCAATCACTGTTGGATTGCCACTCCACTTCCCCTCCATGTCCGAGAATTGACAATCAATGTTGGATTCCCACTTCACTCCTACTCCACTTTAGAGAGGAGGCAATCATTGTCGGATTGCCACGCCGAAACTTCTCCACTTCTGAGGAGTGACAATCACAGCTAAATTACCACTCAGCTCCTACTCCACTTCTGAGGATTTACTATGACATTTGCATTGCCACTCAGCTCACACTCAAATTCCGAGCAGTCACAATCACTATCGCATTGCCAAAATGCTCCCACACCTCTTGCGAGAAGTGGCAATCACTGTTGGATTACCACTCCGCACCTACTCCTATTCCAAGGAGTGTCAATCACAGTTGGATTGCCACTCAATTCCAATTCATTGTCCAAGTAGTGACAATCACTGTCGGATTGCCATTCCATTCCTACTGCACTTCCAAGGAGTCACAATCACTGTCAGTTTGCCAATCCACTCCTACTGCTCTTCCGTTGAGTGACAATCACTTTCAGAATGCCACTCTGCTCCTACTCCTCTTCTGAGGAGAAACAATCACTGTTGGATTGCCACTCCGCTTCTACTCCAACTCTTCTGAGGAGAAACAATCACTGTTGGATTGCCACTCCGCTTCTACTCCAATCCGAGAAGTGACAATTACTGTAGGATTCCCACTTCACTCCTACTCCACTTCTGAGAGTGGGTAATCACTGTTGGATTGCCACTCCAATTCCGAGGAGTGACAATCGCTGCTAAATTGCCACACCACTCCTGTACCACTTCCGAGGAGTGACAATTACTGTCGGATTGCCACTCAGCTCCTTCTCCAAATACAAGGAGTGACAATCACTGTCAGATTGAGACTCCGTTCCTACTCCACTTCTAAGGAGTGATGATGACTATCGGATTGCCATTCCGTTCCAACACCACTTCTGAAAAGTGACAATCACTGTCGGATTGCCCCTGTGCTCCGACTCCACTTCCGAGAACTGATAATCACTGTCAGATTGCCCGTCTGATCAGAATCCACTTCCGAGGAGTGGCAATGTCTGTTGCATTACCACGCAGCTCCCACTACAATTCTCAGGAGTCACAACCACTGTCGCATTGCCAATATGTTCCACCACCTCTTCCGAAAAGCAGTAATCACTGTCGGAATGCCATTCCGCACCTATCCATATTCCGAGAAGTGACAGTCACTCTGGGATTGATACTCCACTCCTACTCAACTTCTGTGGAGTGATAATCACTGCCGGATGCCACTCCGCTCCTACTCCTTCTGAGGAGTGACAATCACTGTCGGATTGCAATTCCACCCCAACTCTTTCTGCGAAGTGACAATCACTGTCGGATTGCCACTCTGTTCCTCATCAAATTGTGAGGAGTGGCAATCAATATCGGATTGCCACTCTGCTCGTACTCACCTTCTGAGGAGTGACAATTACTGTCGGTTTGACACACTATTCCAACTCGTCTTCCGAGTAGTGAAAATCACTCTGCGATTGCCAGCCGCCCTTACTCAGCTTCTGTGCAGTGACAATCACTGTCGGAATGCCACTCCGATCCTACTCCTCTTCCAAGGAATGTCAATCACTGTCGGATTGCTTTTTTGGATGCTACTCTTCTTCCAAGGATTGTCAATCACTGGTGAATTGCCAATCCACTCCTACTCCACGTCTGAGAAATGACAATAACTGTTGGATTCCCACTTCATTCCTACACCACAATCACTGTCGCGTTGCCACTCCATTCCATCTGCAACTCTGAGGTGTAATAAACATAGTCGAAATGCCTGTCCGTTCCTACTCCACTTCTCGGGAGTGACAATGACTGTCTGATTGCCCCTCCAATCCGACTCCACTTCCGAGGAGTGACAATGACTGTTGCATTGCCACTCAGTTCCCATCTACAATTCCAAGGAGTCACAATCACTGTCACATTGCCAATATGCTCCTCCTCCTCTGCCGAGAATTGGCAATCACTGTCGGATTGCCATTCCGTTCCAACTCGTCTTCCAAGGAGTGTCAATCACTGTTGAATTCCCAATCTGCTCCTAGTCCGCGTCCGAGAAGGGACAATCACTGTTGGATTCCCAATCCGCTCATTCTCCACTTCTGAGGAGTGACAATCACTGCTAAATTGACACTCCGCTCCAACACTACTTCCAAGGAGTGACAATCATTGTTGGATTTCCACTCCACTCCTTCTCCACTTCTGAGGATTGACAATCACTGCTAAATTGTCACTCTGCTCCTACACCACTTCCAAGGATTGACAATCACTGTTCGGATTCCCACTTCACTCCTACAGCACAATCACTGTCGCATTGCAGCTCCATTCCACCTGCAACTCTGAGGTGTAATAACCAATGTCGGATTGCCAATCCGCACCTAAACCTATTCCAGGATGGGACAATAACTGTTGGATTGCCAATCCGTTACAACTTCTGTTCCGAGGAGTGACAATCACTCTCGGATCGCCACTCCTTGCCTACTCCACTTCCGTGGAGTGACAAACACTGCCAGATAGCCACTCCGCTTCTACCCCTCTTCTGATGAGTGTCATTCACTGTTGGATTGCCACTCGGTTGCAACTCTTCATCCAAGGAGTGGCCATCACTGTGGGATTGCCACTCCACTCTTATTCTACGTCCGAGAAGTGACAATCACTGTTGGATTCCTACTTCACTCCTACTTCACTTCTGAGATTGGCAATCACTTTTGGATTGCCGCACCGCTCCTTCTTCACTTCCAAGGAGTGACAACCACTGCTAAATTGCCACTCCGCTCCTCTCTATTCCCAAGGCGTGACAATCACTGTTAGATTGCCACTCTCCTCCTTCTCCAATTCCGAGGAATGTCAGTTAATGTTGGATTGCCCCTCCACTCCAACTTCAATTCTGAGAAATGGCTATGAATGTTGCATTACCACTCAGCTCCCACTCCAATTCCAAGGAGTCACAATCACGGTCAAATTGCCAATATGCTCCTACCCATCTACCGAGAATTGGCAATCATGGTCGGATTAGCACTCCGCACCTACTCCTATTCCAAGGAGTGGAAATCACTGGTAGATTGCCATTCCATTTGAATTCATCTTCCGAGGAGCAACAATCACTCTCGGATTGCCACTCCAATCCTATTACTCTTTTGAGGAGTGTCAATCACTGTGGGATGGCCACTTAGTTCCAATTCGACTTCCGAGGAGTGTCAATCACTGTTGGATTGCCACTCAGCTCCTACTTCGCGTCCGAAAAATGCCAATCACTATTGGATCCCCAATTTACTCCTACTCCACTTCTGAGGAGTCACAATCACTGTTGGATTCCCATTTCACTGCTACACCACAATCGCTGTCGTGTTGCCACTCCATTCCATCTGCAACTCTGAGGTATAAAAACCACTGTCGAATTGCCAGTTCTTTCCTACTCCACTTCCGAATAGTGACAATTACTGTTGGATTGCCCCTCCGAGCCCACACCACTTCCGAGGAGTCGCAATCACTGTCGCATTGCCAATATGCTCCTACACCTCTTCCGAGAAGTGGCAATCACTGTCGGATTGCGACTCTGCACCTACTCCTATTCCGAGGAGAGACAATCACTCTCGGATTGCCACTCCATCCCTACTCAACTTCTGTGGACTGACAATCCACAGTGTCTTGGATGTGGAGAAGGAGTGGAGTGGCAATCCGACAGTGATTGTCGCTTCTCCAAATTGGAGTAGGAATGGAGCAGCAATCCGACAGTGATTGATAGTCCTGGGAAGAGGGGTAAGAACTGAGTGGCTTTCCCGCAGTATTTGTCACTCCACGGAAGTGGAGTAGTGGTGGAGTGGCCTTCCGGCAGTGATTGGGACTCTTCGGAACAGCAATTGGAATTGAGTGGCAATGTCGGAAAGCCACTCAGCTCCTACTACAATTCCGAGGAGTGTCAATCATTGTCAGATTGCCACTCCGCACCTTCTCCACGTCTGAGGAGTGACAATCACTGTTGGATTACCACTTCACTCCTTCACCACAATAGCTGTCACGTTGCCAGTCCATTCCATCTGCAACTCTGAGGTGTAATAAGCACTTTTGGGTTGCCACTCCGCACCTACTCCTATTCCAGGAAGGGACAATAACTGTCAGATTGCCTCTCCATTCCAACTTCTGTTCCGAGGAGTGACAATCACTGTCGGATCGCCATTCCATCCCTACACCACTTCCGTGGAATGACAAACACTGTCGGAAAGCCACTCCACTCCTACTCCTCTTCTGAGGTTTGTCAATCACGGTTGGATTGCCACTCGTTTCCAACTCTTCTTCCATGCAGTTTCAATCACTGTTCGATTGCAACTCCGCTCCTTCTCCACTTCCAAGGAGTAACAATCACTGCTAAATTACCACTCCGCTCCTACACCACTTCCAAGGAGTCACAATCACTGTTGGATTGCCACTCCGCTCCTTCTCCTATTCCGAGCAGTATCAGGTACCATCGGAGTGCCCCTCTACTCCGACTCCAATTCCGAGGAACGGCAATGATTGTTGCATTGCCACTCTCCTCCTTCTCCAATTCCGAGGAATGTCAGTTAATGTTGGATTGCCCCTCCACTCCGACTTCAATTCTGAGAAATGGCTATGAATGTTGCATTACCACTCAGCTCCCACTCCAATTCCAAGGAGTCACAATCACGGTCGCTTTGCCAATATGCTCCTACCCATCTACCGAGAATTGGCAATCATGGTCGGATTAGCACTCTGCTCCTACTCCTATTCCAAGGAGTGACAATCACTGGTAGAATGCCACTCCATTTGAACTCGTCTTCCGAGGAGCAACAATCACTCTCGGATTGCCTCTCCACTCCTATTACTCTTTCGAGGAGTGTCAATCACTGTGGGATGGCCACTTAGTTCCAATTCGACTTCGGAGGATTGTCAATCACTGTTGGATTGCCACTCAGCTCCTACTTCACGTTCGAGAAATGACAATCACTTTTGGATCCTCAATTTACTCCTACTCCACTTCTGAGGAGTCACAATCACTGTTGGATTCCCATTTCACTGCTACACCACAAACGCTGTTGCGTTGCCACTCCATTCCATCTGCAACTCTGAGGTATCAAAACCACTGTCGAATTGCCAGTTCATTCCTACTCCACTTCCGAATTGTGACAATTACTGTTGGATTGCCCCTCCGCTCCCACACCACTTCCGAGGAGTTGCAATCACTGTCGCATTGCCAATATGCTCCTACACCTCTCCGAGAAGTGGCAATCACTGTCGGATTGCGACTCTGCACCTACTCCTATTCCGAGGAGAGACAATCACTCTCGGATTGCCACTCCACCCCTACTCAACTTCTGTGGACTGACAATCATTGTCAGAAAGCCACTCAGCTCCTAATACAATTCCGAGGAGTGTCAGTCATTGTCAGATTGCCACTCCGCACATTCTCCACGTCTGAGGAATTACAATCACTGTTGGATTACCACTTCACTCCTACACCACAATCGCTGTCGCATTGCCAGTCCATTCCATCTGCAACTCTGAGGTGCAATAAGCACTTTTGGGTTGCCACTCCACACCTACTCCTATTCCAGGAATGGACAATAACTGTCAGATTGCCTCTCCATTCCAACTTCTGTTCCGAGGAGTGACAATCAGTCTCGGATCGCCATTCCATCCCCACTCCACTTCCGTGGAATGACAAACACTGTTGGAATGCCACTCCACTCCTGCTCCTCGTCCGAGGAGTGTCAATCACGTTTGGATTGCCACTCGGATCCAACTCTTCTTCTGAGGAGTTTCAATCACTGTTGGATTGCCACTCCACTCCTTCTCCACTTCCAAGGAGTGATAATCACTGCTAAATTACCACTCCGCTCCTACACCACTTCCAAGGAGTGACAATGACTGTTGGATTGCCACTCCACTCCTGCTCCTATTCCGAGGAGTATCAGGTACCATCGGAGTGCCCCTCTACTCCGACTCCAATTCCGAGGAATGGCAATGATTGTTGCATTGCCACTCAGCTCCCACTCCAATTCCGAGGAGTCACAATCCGAGGAGCCAATATGCTCCTACTCCTCTTCCGAGAATTGGCAATCACATTTGGATTACCACTCCGCACCTACTCCTATTCCGAGGAGTGACAATCACTGTCGGCTTGTCATTCTATTCCAACTCATCTTCTGTGGAGTGACAATCACTGTCGCATTGCCACTCTGCACCTACTCCTAGTCCAGGAAGCGACAATAACTGTTGGATTGCCACTCAATTCCAATTGCTGTTCTGAAGAGTCCCAATCACTGCCGGAAGGCCACTCCACCACTACTCCACTTCCGTGGAGTGACAAACACAGTCGGAAAGCCATTCAGTTCTTACCCCTCTTCCCAGGAGTATCAATCACTGTCAGATTGCTACTCCATTCCTACTCCAGTTTGGAGAAGCGACAATCACTGTCGGATTGCCACTCCACTCCTTCTCCACATCCAAGAAGAGACAATCACTGTTGGATTCCGACTTCACTCCTGCTCCCTTTCAGAGAGTTAGCAATCACTGGTGGATTGCCACTCCGCTCGTTCTCCACTTCCGAGGAGTGACAATCAAAGCTAAATTGCCACACCGCTCCTACACCACTTCCGAGGTGCGACAATTACTTCGGATTGCCACTCAGCTCCAAATCCAAATCCGAGGAGTGACAATCACTGTCACATTGCCAATATGCTCCTACTCCTCTTCTGAAAGGTGACAATCACTGTCGGATTCCCACTCCACATCTGCTCCTATTCCGAGGAGTGACAATCACTGTCGGATTGCCACTGCTCTCGTAATCCTGTTCCAACAAGTGATAATCACTGTCGGATTGCCATTCCATTCCTACTCCACTTCCGAGGAGAGACAATCGTTGTCGCGTTGCCATTCCATTCCATCTGCAACTCTGAGGTGTAATAATCACTGTCAAATTGCCAGATTGTTCCTACCCCACTTCTGAGGAGTGACAATAAGTGTCGATTGCCCCACCACTCCGACTCCACTTCCGAGGAGTGACAACGACTGTTGCAATGCCACTCAGTTCCCACTACAATTTCGAGAAATCACAATCATTGTAGCATCGCAAATATGCTCCTACTCATCTTCCGAGTAGTGGCAATCACTGTTGGATTGCCACTCGGCACCTACTCCTCTTCCGAGGAGAGACAATCACTGTCAGATTGCCACTCCATTCCAACTCATCTTCCGAAGAGTGACAATCACTGTCGGATTGCCACTCCGCCCCTACTCCACATGCGTGGAGTGACAAACACAGTCGGAAAGCCATTCCGCTCCTAATCCTCTTCCGAATAGTGTCAATCACTGACAGATTGCTACTCGGTTCCAACTCTTCTTCCGAGGAGTGTCAATCACTGTTGGATTGACTCTCCGCTCCTACTCTGCTTCCGAGAAATGACAATCACAGTTGGATTCCCACTTCACTCCTACTCCACTTTGGAGAATTGGCAATCACTGTTGCATTGTCACTCCGCTCCTGCACCACATCCGAGGAGGGACAATCACTGCTAAATTGCCACTTCAATCCTACACCATTTCCAATGAGTGACAATCACTGTTGGACTGCCACTTCACTCCTACACCACAATCGCTGCTGCATTGCCACTCCATTCCATCGGCAACTCAGAGGTGTAATAACCACTGTCGAATTGCCAGTCCATTCCTACTCCATTCCGAGGAGTGACATTCACTGTCAGATTGCTGTTCCACTCCGACTCCACTTCCAAGGGCTGACAATGATTGTTGCATTGCCATTCAGCTCCCACTATGATTCTGAGGAGTCTCAATCACTGTCGCATTGCCAATATGATCCTACAACATTTCCGAGAAATGCCAATCACTGTCATATTGTCACTCTGCACCTATCTTCTTCCAAGGAAAGACAATCGATGTCGGATTGCTACGCCACTCGAACTCCTCTTCCGAAGATTCACAATCACTCTCGAATTGGCACTCCGACCCCTACTCCACTTCCGTGGAGTGACAGTCACTGTTGGAAAGCCATTCTGCTCCTACCCCTCTTCTGAGGAGTGACAATCACAGTTGAATTCCCACTTCACTCCTACTCCACTTCCGAGAGGTGGCAATTACTGTTGGATTGCCACTCTGCTTGTTCTCCACTTCAAGGAGTGACAATCACTGTTTCATTGCCACTCAGCTCTCACTACAATTCTGAGGATTCACAATCACTGTCCCGTTGCCAATAAATTTCTACTCCTCTTCCAAGAAGTGGCAACCACCGTCAGATTGCCACTCCGCACCTACACTATTCCGAGGAATGACAATGACTGTCAGATTGCCAGACCATTCAAATCCGTCTTCCGAGGAGTGACCAACACTGTCGGATTGCCGTTCCATTCCAACTCTTCTTCTGCGGACTCTCAATCTCCATTGGATTTCCACTCCACTCCTACTCCACATCCAAGATGTGACAATCATTGTTGGATTCCCACTTCGCTCCTTCTCCACTTCCGAGGAATGACAATCAAAACTAAATTGCCACTCCGCTCCCACACCACTTCCGAGGAGCGATAATTACTTACTATTGCCACTCAGCTCCTACTCCAAATCCGAGGAGCGACAATCACAGTCGCATTGCCAATATGCTCCTACTCCTCTTCTGAGAAGTGACAATCACTGTCGGATTCCCACTCCACACTTACTCCTATTCTGTGGAGTGACAATCCCTGTTGGATTGCCACTCCTCTCGTAATCCTGTTCTGATGAGTGATAATCACTGTCGGATTGCCACTCCATTCCTACTCCACTTCTGAGGAGAGACAATCGCTGTCGCAATGCCATTCCATTCCATCAGCAACTCTGAGGTGTAATAACCACTGTCGAATTGCCAGACTGTTCCTACTCCTCTTCTGAGAAGTGACAATCACTGTTGGATAGCCATTCGGCACCTAAACATCTTCCGAGGAGAGACAATCACTGTCAGATTGCCATTCCATTCCAACTTGTCTTCCGAAGAGTCACAATCACTGTTGGATTGCCACTCAGCCCCTTCTCCACTTGCGTGGAGTGACAAACACAGTCGGAAAGCCACTCCGCTCCTACTCCTCTTCCGAAGAGTGTCAATCACTGTCAGATTGCTACTCGCTTCCAACTCTTCTTCCCAGGAGTGTCAATCACTGTTGGATAGACCCTCCGCTCCTACTCTGCTTCTGAGAAGTGATAATCACAGTGGGATTCCCACTTCACTCCTACTCCAATTCCGAGAGGTGGCAATCACTGTTGGATTGCCACTCGGCTCCTTCTCCACTTCCAAGGAGTGACAATCACTGCTAAATTGCCACTTCAATCCTACACCATTTCCGACGAGTGACAATCATTGTTGGACTCCCACTGCACTCTTACACCACAATCGCTGCCGCGTTGCCACTCCATTCCATCTGCAACTCTGTGGTCCAATAACCACTGTCGATTTGCCAGTGCATTCCTCCTCCACTTCTGAGGAGTTACAATCACTCTCAGATTGCCGCTCCACTCCGACTCCACTTCCAAGGAGTGACAATGATTGTTTCATTGCCACTCAGCTCCCACTACAATTCTGAGGAGTCACAATCACTGTCGCATTTCCAATATACTCCTACTACTTTTCCGAGAAATGGCAATTACTGGCATGTTGCCACTCCGCACCAACTCCTCCGAGGGAAGACAATCAATGTCGAGTTGCTAGTCTGCTCGAACTTCTCTTCTGAAGATTCACAATCACTCTCAGATTGCAAATCCACCCCTACTCCACTTCCGTGGAGTGACAAACACTGTTGGAAAGCCACTCCGCTCCTACTCCTCTTCCGGGAAGTGACAATCACAGTTGGATTGGCACTCCACTCCCCCTCCACTTCCAAGGAGTGACAATCACTATTGCATTGCCACTCAGCTCCCACTACAATTCCGAGGAGTCACAATCACTGTCGCGTGGCCAATATGTTTCTACTCCTCTTCCGAGAAGTGGCAATCACTGTCGGATTGCCACTCCGCACCTACACCTATTCCAAGGAGTGACATTGACTGTCGGATTGCCAGGCCATTCGAAATCATCTTCCGAGGAGTGACAATCACTCTCGGATTGTCACTCAGCTCTTATTCCACTTCCGTGGAGTGACAATCACTGTTGGAAAGCCACTCCAATCCTACTGTTCTTCCGTGGAGCAACAATCACTAGCGGAAATACACTTCGCTCCTTGTCCACTTCCAAGGAGTGACAATCACTGTCGAATTGCCACTCCATTCCAAATATTCTTCTGTGGAGTCTCAAGCAGTGTTGGATTGCCACACCATTCCAAATCATCTTCTGAGGAGTCACAATCACTGTTGGAAAGTCACTCTGCTCCTACTGTTCTCCCAGGGAGCGGCAATCACTATAGGAAAGACACTCAGCTCCTACTCCACTTCCGAGGAGTGACAATCAATGTCGGATTACCACTCCATTCCAACTCTTCTTCTGCGTACTGTCAATCTCCGTTGGATTGCCACTCCACTCCCACTCCACATCCAAAAAGTGACAATCACTGTTGGATTCCTACTTCGCTCCTGCTCCCTTTCTGAGCATTGGCAATCAATGTCGGATTTACACTCCGCTCCTTCTCAACTTCTGAGGAGTGACAATCAAAGCTAAATTGCCATTCCACTCCTACACCACTTCCAAGGAGCGACAATTACTTCAGATTGTCAATCAGCTCCTACTCCAAATCCGAGGAGTGACAATCACCATCACATTGCCAATTTGCTCCTACTCCTACTCTGAGAAGTGACAATCACTGTCGGATTCCCACTCCGCACCTACTCCTATTCCGAGGAGAGACAATCACTGTCGGATTGCCACTGCACTCGTAATCCTGTTCCGACGAGTGATAATCACTGTCTGATTGCCACTCCATTCCTACTCCACTTCCGAGGAGTGACAATCGCTGTTGCATTGCCACTCCGTTCGATCTGCACCTCTGAGGTGTAATAACCACTGTCAAATTGCCACACTGTTCCTACCCCACTTCTGAGGAGTGACAATAAGTGTCGATTGCCCCACCACTCCGACTCCACTTCCGAGGAGTGACAATGACTGTTGCTTTGCCACTCAGCTCTCACTACAATTCCGAGAAGTCACCATCACTTTAACATTGCAAATATGCTTCTACTCCTCTTCCGAGTAGTGGCAATCACTGTAGGATTGTGACTCGGCACCTACTCCTCTTCCGAGGAGAGACAATCACTGTCGGATTGCCACTCAGTTCCCCTCCAAAACTGAGGAGTGGCAATCACCGTCGCATTGCCAATACGCTCCTACTCCTCTTCTGAGAAGTGAAATCACTGTCAGATTCCCACACCGCACATACTCCTATTCCGAGGGGTGACAATCGCTGTCGGATTGCCACTCATCTCATAATGCTGTTCCGACGAGTGATTACCACTGTCCCATTGCCACTCTGTTCCTACTCCAATTCTGAGGAGTGACAATCACTGCTAAATTGCCACTCCACTCCTACACCACTTCTGAGGAGTGACAATTACTGTCAGATTGCCACCCAGCTCCTACTCCAAATCCTAGGAGTGACAATTACTGTCACATCAGCAATACACTCCTCCTCTGCTTCTGAGAAGCGACAATCACTGTCAGATTCCTACTCCGCCCCTACTCTTATTCCGAGTGACAATAGCTGTCGGATTGCCACTCCTCTCGTAATCCTGATCTGACGAGTGATAATCACTGTCTGATTGCCACTCCGTTCCTACTCCACTTCCGAGGAGTGACAATTGCAGTCGCGTGCCACTCCATTCCATCTGCTACTCTGAGGTGTAATAACCACTGTCAAATTGCCAGTCTGTTCCTACCCCACTTCTGAGGAGTGACAGTAAGTGTCGATTGCCCAACCACTCCGACTCCACTTCCGAGGAGTGACAATGACTATTGTTTTACCAGTCAGTTCCCACTACAAATCCGAGGAGTGACAATTTCTGTCGAGTTGCCAGTCCATTCGAACTCATCTTCTGAGGAGTGACAATCACTCTTGGATTGCCACTCTGCTCCTACTCCACTTCCGTGGAGTGACAATCACTGTTGGAAAGCCACACCACTCCTACTCCTCTTCCGAGGAGTGTCAATCACTGTCAGATTGCCACTTGGTTCCAACTATACTTCCGAGGAGTGTCAATCATTGTTGGATTGCCAATCTGTTCCTACTCCACTTCTGAGAGGTGCCAATCACAGTTGGATTGCTACTCTGCTCCTTCTCCACTTCCAAGGAGTGACAATCACTGCTAAATTGCCACTTCAATCCTACACGATTTCCGCCGAGTGACAATCACTGTCGGATTGCCGCTCCACTCCGACTCTAATTCCAAGGAGTGATAATGATTGTTGCATTGCCACTTAGATCCCACTACAATTCCAAGGAGTCACAATCACAGTCACGTTGCCAATATGTTTTTATTCCTCTTCCGAGAAGTGGCAATCACCGTCGGATTGCCACTACACACCTACACCTATTCCGAGGAGTGCCAATGACTGTCGGATTGCCAGACCATTTGAACTCGTCTTCTAAGGAGTGACAATCGCTCTCGGATTGCCACTCCACTCCTACTCTACTTCCGTGGAGTGACAATCACTGTTGGATTGCCACTCTGCTCCTTCTCCACTTCTGAGGAGTGACAATCAAAGCTAAATTGCCACTCCGCTCCTACACCACTTCCGAGGAGTGACAATTACTTCGGATTGCTAATCAGCTCCTACTCCAGATCCGAGGAGTGGCAATCACCGTCGCATTGCCAATATGCTCCTACTCCTATTCTGAGAAGTGTCAATCACTGTCGGATTCCCACTCCGTACCTACTCTTATTCCTAGGAGAGACAATCGTAGTCGGATTGCCACTCCTCTCGTAAACCTGTTCCGACGAGTGATAGTCACTGTCTGATTGCCACTCCATTCCTACTCCACTTCTGAGGAGTGACAATCGCTGTTGCATTGTCACTCCATTCCATCTGCACCTCTGAGGTGTAATAACCACTGTCAAATTGCCAGTCTGTTCCTACCCCACTTCTGAGGAGGGGCAATAAGTGTCGATTGCCCCATCACTCCGACTCCACTTCCGAGGAGTGACAATGACTGTTGCATTGCCACTCAGCTCCCACTACAATTCCGAGAAGTCACCATCGCTCTCGCATTGCAAATATGCTCCTACTCCTCTTCCGGGTAGTGGCAATCACTGTCGGATTGCGACTTGGCACCTACTCCTCTTCCGAGGAGAGATAATTACTGTCGGATTGCCATTCAGCTCCTACTCCAAATCTAAGGAGTGACAATCACCGTCGCATTGCCAATATGCTCCTACTCCTTTTCTGAGAAGTGAAAACACTGTCGGATTCCCACTCTGCACATACTCCTATTCCAAGGAGTGACAATCACTGTCGGATTGCCACTCCTCTCATAATCCTCTTCCGACGAGTGATATTCGCTGTCTGATTGCCACTCTGTTCCTACTCCACTTCCGAGGAGTGACAATCTCTGCTAAATTGCCACTCCACTTTTACACCACTTCTGAGGAGTGACACATACTGTCAGATTGCCACTCAGCTCCTACTCCAAATCCTAGGAGTGACAATCACTGTCACATCGACAATACACTCCTACTCTGCTTCTGAGAAGTGACAATCACTGTCGGATTCCCACTCCGCCCATTTTCTTATTCCGAGTGACAATACCTGTCGGATTGCGACTCCTCTCGTAATCCTGATCTGACGAGCGATAATCACTGTCTGATTGTTGCTCCGTTCCTACACCACTTCCGAGGAGTGACAATCGCAGTCGCATGCCACTCCATTCCATCTGTAACTCTGAGGTGTAATAGCCACTGTCGAATTGCCACTCCGCTCCTACTCCACGTCCGAGAAGTGACAATCACTGTTGGATTCCCACTTCACTCCTACTCCACTTCTGAGAGGTGCCAATCAGAGTTGGATTGCTGCTCTGCTACTTCTCCACTTCCGAGGACAGACAATCACTGCTAAATTGCTACTTCAATCCTACACCATTTCCACAGTTTGACAATCACTGTTGGACTCCCACTTCACTCCAACACCACAATCGCTGCCACGTTGCCACTCAATTCCATCTGCAACTCTGAGGTGTAATAACCACTGTCGAATTGCCAGTCTGTTCCTACTCCACTTCCGAGGGGTGACAATCACTGTCAGATTGCCACTCCACTCTGACTCCACTTCCAAGGAGTGACCCTAGAAGGGTCATGAGAATTCGAAACGTCAACTCTTTTCTTCTCCGCTGATGCTGCCAGACCTGCTGAGTTTTTCCAGGTAATTCTGTTTTTGTTAAGTGACAATCACTGTTTGATTCCCACTTCAACCCTGCTCCCTTTCCGAGAGTTGGCAATTACTGTCGGATTGCCACTCAGCTCCTACACCATATCCGAGGAGTGTCAATCACCGTCGCATATCCGAGGAGTGACAATCACCTGTGGATTACCACTCCTCTCATAATCCTTTTTCCGATGAGTGATAATAACTGTCAGATTGCCACTCCATTCCTACTCCACTTCCGAGGAGTGACAATGGCTGTTGCATTGCCACTCAGCTCCCACTACAATTCTGAGAAGTCATGATCACTGTCGCATTGCAAATATGCTCCTACTCCTCTTCCGAGCAGTGGCAATGACAGTCGGATTGCCACTATGCCCCTACTCCACTTCCATGGAGTGACAAACACTGTTGGAAAGCCACTCCGATCCTACTCCTCTTCCAAGGAGTGTCAATCACTGTTGGATTGCCACTTCACTCCTACTCAACTTCCGAGAGGTGGCAATCACTGTTGGATTGCCACTCCGCTCCAACACCACTTTTGAGGAATAACAATTACTGTCGGATTGCACCTACACTCCCACTCCAATTCCGAGGAATGACAGTGACTGTTGCATTGCCACTCAGCTCCCACTCCAATTCCAAGGGATCACAATCACTGTCGCATTGCCATTTTGTTCTTACTCCTCTTCCGAGAAGTGGCAATCACTATCGGATTAGCACTCCACACCTACTCCTATTCCGAGGAGTGACAATGACTGTCGGATTGCCACTCCATTCCAACTCCAATTCTAAGGAGTCACAATCACTGTTGGTTTGCCACTCCGCTCCTACAGCGATTCCATTCCAAATCGTTTTCCGAGGAGTCACAATCACTGTTGAAGAGCCACTCCGCTCCTACTATTTTCCGCGGAGCGGAATTCGCTATAGGAAAGACACTCCGCTCCTACTCCACTTCCGAGGAGTGACAATCACTGTTGCATTGCCACTCAGCTCCCACTACAATTCTGAGAAGTCATGATCACTGTCGCATTGCAAATATGCTCCTACTCCTCTTCCGAGCAGTGGCAATGACAGTCGGATTGCCACTATGCCCCTACTCCACTTCCATGGAGTGACAAACACTGTTGGAAAGCCACTCCGATCCTACTCCTCTTCCAAGGAGTGTCAATCACTGTTGGATTGCCACTTCACTCCTACTCAACTTCCGAGAGGTGGCAATCACTGTTGGATTGCCACTCCGCTCCAACACCACTTCTGAGGAATAACAATTACTGTCGGATTGCACCTACACTCCCACTCCAATTCCGAGGAATGACAGTGACTGTTGCATTGCCACTCAGCTCCCACTCCAATTCCAAGGAATCACAATCACTGTCGCATTGCCATTTTGTTCTTACTCCTCTTCCGAGAAGTGGCAATCACTATCGGATTAGCACTCCACACCTACTCCTATTCCGAGGAGTGACAATGACTGTCGGATTGCCACTCCATTCCAACTCCAATTCTGAGGAGTCACAATCACTGTTGGTTTGCCACTCCGCTCCTACTGCGATTCCATTCCAAATCGTTTTCCGAGGAGTCACAATCACTACTGAAGAGCCACTCCGCTCCTACTGTTTTCCGCGGAGCGGAAGTCACTATAGGAAAGACACTCCGCTCCTACTCCACTTCCGAGGAGTGACAATCACTGTTGGATTGCCACTCCATTCCAAATCTTCTTCTGCAGAGTGTCAATCTCCGTTGGATTGCCACTCCACTCTTACTCCACGTCCAAGAAGTGACAATCACTGTTGGATTCCCACTTCGCTCTTGCTCCCTTTCCGAGAGTTGGCAATCACTGTGGGATTGCCACTCCGGTCCTTCTCCACTTCTGAGGAGTGACAATTACTTCGGATTGCCAATCAGCTCCTACTCCAAATCCGAGGAGTGACAATCACCATCACATTGCTAATATGCTCCTACTCCTATTCTGAGAAGTGACAATAAATGTCAGATTCCCACTCTGCACCTACTCCTATTCCGAGGAGAGACAATCGCTGTCGGATTGCCACTCCTCTCATAATCATGTTCCGACGAGTGACAATCACTGTCAGATTGGCACTCCATTCCTACTCCTCTTCCGAGGAGTAACAATCGAAGTTGCGTTGCCACTCCATTCCATCTGCACCTCTGAGGTGTAATAACCACTGTCAAATTGCCAGACTGTTCCTACCCCACTTCTGTGGAGTGACAATAAGTGGCGATTACCCACCACTCTGACTCCACTTCCGAGGAGTGACAATGACTGTTGCATTGCCACTCAGCTCCCACTACAATTCTGAGAAGTCACCATCACTCTCGCATTGCAAATATGCTCCTACTCCTCTTCCAAGTAGTAGCTATCACTGTCGGATTGCGACTCGGAACCTACTCCTCTTCCGAGGAGTGACAATTACTGTCGGATTGCCACTCAACTCTTACTCCAAATCTGAGGAGTGACAATTACCGTCGCATTGCCAATACGCTCCTACTCCTCTTCAGAGAAGTGGAATCACTGTCGAATTCCCACTCCGCATATACTCCTATTCCGACGAGTGATAATCACAGTCTGATTGCCACTCTGTTCCTTCTCCACTTCTGAGGAGTGACAATGACTGCTAAATTGCAACTCCACTCCTACACCACTTCTGAGGAGTGACAATTACTGTCAGATTGCCACTCAGGTCCTACTCCAAATCCTAGGAGAGACAATCACTATCACATCGTCAATACGCTCCTACTCTGCTTCTGAGTAGTGACAATCACTGTCAGATTCCCACTCCGCCCCTACTCCTATTCTGAGTGACAATACCTGTCGGATTGCCACTCAGCTCCTACTCCAAATCCTAGGAGTGACAATCACTATCACATCGACAATACGCTCCTACTCTGCTTCTGAGAAGTGACAATCACTGTCGGATTCCCACTCCGCCCCTACTCCTATTCTGAGTGACAATAGCTGTTGGATTGCCACTCCACTCGTAATCCTGTTCCGACGAGTGTAATCATTGTCTGATTGCCACTCCTTTCCTACTCCACTTCCGAGGAGTGACAATCACTTCTAAATTGCCACTCCACTACTCCACCACTTCTGAGAAGTGACTGTCGGATTCTCACTCCACACCTACTTCTATTCCGCGGAGTGACAGTTGCTGTCAGATTGCCATCCTCTCGTAATCCTGATCTGACAATTGATCATCACTGTCTGATTGCCACTCGGTTACTACTCCACTTCTGAGGAGTGACAATCACTGTCGCGTGCCACTCCATTCCATCTGCAACTCTGAGGTGTAATAACCACTGTCAAATTGCCAGTCCATTCCTACTCCACTACCAAGGCATGACAATAACACTCTGACTCCACTTCCGAGGAGTGACAATGACTATTGCTTTACCACTCAGTTCCCAGTACAATTCTGAGGAGTGACAATCTCTGGCGGATTGCTACTCCATTCGAACTTGTCTTCTAAGGAGTGACAATCACTCTCGGATTGCCAATCCGCTCCTATTCCACTTCTGTGGTATAACAATCACTTTTGGAAAGCCACTGCGCTCCTACTCCTCTTCCGAGGTTTGTCAATCACTGTCGGATTGCCACTTGGTTCCAACTATATTTCCGAGAAGTGACAATCACTGTTGGATTCCCAATTAACTCCTACTCCACTTCTGAGAGGTGCCAATCACAGTTGGATTGCTACTCTGCTCCTTCTCCACTTCCGAGGAGGGACAATCACTGCTAAATTGCCACTTCAATCCTACACCATTTCTGCCGAGTGTCAATCACTGTTGGACTCCCACTTCACTCTGACACCACAATCGCTGCCGCATTGCCACTACATTCCATCTGCAACTCAGAGATGTAATAACCACTGTCGAATTGCCAGTCCGTTCCTACTCCACTTCCGAGGAGTGACAATCACTGTCTGATTGCTGCTCCACTGCGACTCCACTTCCAAGGAGTGACAATGATTGTTGCATTGCCATTCAGCTCCCACTACAATTCTGAGGAGTCACAATCACTGTCGCATTGCGAATATGCTCCTACTACATTTCCGAGAAATGGCAATCACTGTCATATCGCCACTCCGCACCTACTCCTCTTCCGAGGAAAGACCTCAATGTCGGATTGCTACTCCGCTCGAACTCCTCTTCCGAAGATTCACAGTCACTCTCGAATTGGTACTCCACCCATACTCCACTTCCAGGGAGTGACAATCACTGTTGGAAAGCCATTCCGCTCTTACTCCTCTTCTGAGGAGTGACAATCACAGTTGGATTCCCACTGCACTCCTACTCCACTTCCGAGAGATGGCAATCACATTTGGATTGCGACTCTGCTCCTTCTCCACTTCCAAGGAGTGACAATCACAGTTGCATTGCCACTCAACTCCCACTACAATTCAGAGGAGTCACAATCACTGTCGTTGCCAATATGTTTCTACTCCTCTTCCGGGAAGTGGCAACCACCGTCGGATTGCCACTACACACCTACACCTATTCCGAGGAGTGACAATGACTGTCCTATTGCCAGACCATTCAAACTCGTCTTCCAAGGAGTGACAATCGCTCTCAGATTGCCACTCCACTCCTAATCTACTTCCGTGGAATGACAACCACTGATGGAAAGCGACTCTGCTCCTACTGTTCTTCCGTGGAGCCACAATCACTATCGGTAAGACACTCCGCTCCACTCCACTTCCGAGCAGTGACAATCACTGTCGGATTGCCACTCCATTCCAACTCTGCTACTGCGGAGTGTCAATCTCTGTTAGATTGCCACTCCACTCCTACTCCACATCCAAGAAGTGACAATCAATGTTGGATTCACACTTAGCCCCTGCTCCCTTTCCGAGAGTTGGCAATCACTGTTGGATTGCCACTCCGCTCCTTCTCCACTTCCGAGGAGTGACATTCAAAGCAAAATTGCCTCTCCGCTCCTACACCACTTCCGAAGAGTGACAATTACTTTGGATAGCCACTCAGCTCCTACTCCATATCTGAGGAGTGACAATCACTGTCACATATCCGAGGAGTGACAATCACCAGCGGAATACCACTCCTCTTGTAATCCTGTTCCGATGAGTGCAAATCACTGTCGGATTGCCACTCCATTCCTACTCCACTTCCAAGGAGTGACAATGACTGTTGCATTGCCACTCAGCTCCCACTACAATTCTGAGAAGTCACAATCACTGTTGCATTGCAAATATGCTCCTAATCCTCTTCCGAGCAGTCGCAATGACTGTTGGATTGCCATTCCATTCCAACTCGTCTTCCAAAGCATCACAATCACTGTCGGATTGCCACTCCACCCCTACTCCAATTCCATGGAATGACAAACACTGTCAGAAAGCCATTCCGCTCCTATTCCTCTTCCGAGGAGTGTCAATCACTTTTGGATTGCTGCTCAGTTCCAACTCTTCTTCTGAGGAGTGTCAGTCACTGTTGGATTGCCACTCCACTTCTACTCTGTTTCCGAGAAGTGACAATCACTGTTGGATTCCCACTTCACTCCGACTCCACTTCCGAGAGGCGGCAATCACTGTTGGATTGCCACTCTGCTCCTTCTCCACTTCCGAGGAGTAACAATTACTGTCGGATTGCACCTACACTCCCACTCCAATTCCAAGGAATGGCAATGACTGTTGCATTGTCACTCAGCTCCCACTCCAATTCCAAGGAATGACAATCACTGTCACATTGCCAATTTGTTCCTACTCCTATTCAGAGAAGCGGCAATCACTGTCGGATTAGCACTCCACACCTACTCCTATTCCGAGGAGTGACAATGACTGTCGGATAGCCATTCCATTCCAACTCTACTTCTGAGGAGTCACAATCACTGTTGGTTTGCCACTCCGCTCCTACTGCTATTCCATGGAGTGACAATCACTGTCGGAAAGACACTCCACTCCTACTCGTCTTCCGAGGAGTGACAATCACTGTCGGAATTCCGCTCCAATCCAACTCTTCTTCTCTGGAGTATCAATCACTGTTGGATTGCCACTCCACTCCTACTCCACGTCTGAGAAATGAAAATCACGATTGGATTCCCACTTCTCTTCGACTCCACTTCCGAAAAGTGGCAATCATTATTGCATTGCCACTTTGCTCCTTGTCCACTTCCGATGAGTGACAATCACTGCTAATTTGCCACTCCACTCCTACACCACTTCCGATGAGTGGCAATTACTGTTGGATTGCCACTCAGCTCCTATTCCAAATGCAAGGAGTGACAATCACTGTCGCATTGCCCATACGCTCGTACTCCTCTTCTGAGAAGTGCCAATCAGTGTTGGATTCCCACTCCGCACCTACTTCTAATTGGAGGAGTGAAAATCGCTGTTGGATTGCTCCTCTTCTCGTAATCCTGTTCCGAAGAGTGATAATCACTGTCGGATTGCCACTCCATTCCTATTCCAATTCCAAGGAGTGACAATCACTCTCGGATTTCCACTCCACTCCTACTCCACTTCCATGGAGTGACAATCATTTTTGGAAAGCCACTCCACTCCTATTGTTCTTCCGTGGAGTGACAATCACAATCGGACAGACACTCCACTCCTACTCCTCTTCCGAGGAGTGACAATCACTGTCGGATTGCCACTCCATTCCAACTCTTCTTCTGGGGAGTGTCAATCTCCATTGGATTGCCACTCCACTCCTACTCCATGTCCAAGAAATGACAATCACTGTTGGATTCCCACTTTGCTCCTGCTCCACTTCTGAGATTTGGCAATCACAGTCGTTGCCACTCCGTTCGTTCTCCACTTCCGAGGAGTGACAATCAAAGCTAAATTGTCACTCCGCCCCTAGACCACTTCCGAGGAGTGACACTTACTTCGGAAAGCCACTGAGCTCCTACTCCATATCCAAAGAGTGACAATCACCATCGCATTGCTAATATGCTCCTACTCCTCTTCTGAGAAGTGACAATCAATGTCGGATTCCACTCCACACCTACTCCAAATCCTAGGAGTGACAATCACTATCACATCGGCAATACGCTCCTACTCTGCTTCTGAGAATCACTGTCGGATTCCCACTCCACCCCTACTCCTATTCCGAGTGACAATAGCTGTCGGACTGCCACTCCACTCATAATCCTGTTCCGACAAGTGTAATCACTGTCTGATTGCCATTCCTTTCCTACTCCACTTCCGAGGAGTGACAATCACTTCTAAATTGCCACTCCACTCCTCCACCACTTCTGAGAAGTGACAGTCACTGTCGGATTCCCACTCCACACCTACTTCTATTCCGAGGACTGACAATAGCTGTCGGATTGCCACTCCTCTCGTAACCCTGAACTGACGAGTGATAATCACTGTCTGATTGCCACCCCTTTCCTACTCCACTTCCGAGGAGTGACAATCGCAGTCGCTTGCCACTCCATTCCATCTGCAAGTCTGAGGTGTAATAACCACTGTCGATTTGCCAGGCTGTTCCTACCCCATTTCTGAGAAGTGACAATAAGTGTCGATTGCCCCACCGCTCTGCCTCCACTTCCGAGGAGTGACAATGACTGTTGCATTGCCACTAAGCTCCCATTACAATTCCGAGGAGTCACAATCACTGTCGCACTGCAAATATGCTCCTACTCCTCTTCTGAGAAGTGGCAATCGCTGTCGGATTGCCACTCGGCACCTACTGCTCTTCCAAGGAGAGGCAATTACTGTTGGATTGCCACTCTGTTCCAACTTGTCTTCTGAAGAGTCACAATCACTGTCAGAAAGCCACTCTGCTCCTACTCCTCTTCCGAGGAGTGTCAATCACTGTCGGATTGCTACTCAGTACCAACTCTTCTTCCGAGGAGACTCAATCAATGTTGGATGGCCACTCCACTCCTAAACAGCTTCTGAGAAGGGACGATCACAGTTCAATTCCCGCTTCCCTCCTACTCCAATTCTGAGAGGTGGCAATCACTGTTGGATTGCCACTCCGCTCCTTCTCCACTTCCGAGGTTTGACAATCGTTGTCGGATTGCCACTCCTCTCGTAATCGTGTTCTGATGAGTGATAATCACTGTCAGATTGCCATTCCATTCCTACTCCACTTCCGAGGAGTAACAATCACTGTCAGATTGTCCCTCCACTCCGACTCCACTTCCTAGGAGTGGCAATGACTGTGGCATTGCCACTCAGCTCCCACTACAATTCCGAGGAGTCACAATCACTGTCGTGTTGCCAATATGTTCCTACTCCACTTCTGAGGAGTGACAATCACTGCTAAATTGCAACTCTGCTCCGAGGAGTGAAAATCACTGTCGGTTTGCCACGCAGCTCCTACTCCAAATCCGAGGAGTAACAATCACTGTCGCATTGACAATACGCTGCCACTCCTCTTCTGAGAAGTGGCAATCACAGTCGGATTCCCACTCCTCTCGTAATCCTGTTCCAAGGAGTGACAATCACTGTTGGATTCCCACTTCACTCCTACACAACAATCGCTGTCGCGTTGCCACTCTGAGGTGTAATAAACATTGCTGGTTTGCCACTCCACCCCTACTCCTATTCCAGAAAGGGACAATAACTTTCGAATTGCCAGTCCATTCCAACTCCTCTTGAGGAGTCACAATCACTCTCTGATTGCCACTCCACCTCTACTCCACTTCAGTGGAGAGAGAAACACTGTCAGAAAGCCACTCCACTCCTACTCCTATTCCAAAGAGTTTCAATCACTGTCAGATTGCCACTCAGTTCCAAGCCTTCTTCCGAGGAGTATCAATCACTGTTGGATTGCCACTCCGCTCCTACTCTACGTCCGAGAAGTGACAATCACTTTCGGATTCACACTTCACTTCTACTCCACTACCGAGAGGTGGCAAACTCTGTTGGATTGCCACTCCACTCCTTCTCCACTTCCAAGGTGTGACAATCACTGCTAAATTATCTCACCACTCCTAAACCACTTCCGAGGAGTGACAATCACAGTTTGATTGCCACTCCGCTCCTTCTCCACTTCCGAGGATTGACAATTACTGTTGGATTGCCCCTCCACGCTGACTCTAATTCCGAGCAACGACAATGACTTTTGCATTGCTGCTCAGATCCCACTCCATTTCCAAGAGTCACAATGACTGTCGCATTGCCAATATGATCCTAATCGTCTTCCAAGAATGGGCAATCACTTTCGGATTCCTACTCCGCACATACTCCTATTCCAAGGTATGACAATCACTCTCGGATTGCCACTCCATTCCAACTCTTCTTCCGAGGAGTGTCAATCGTTTTTGGATTGCCACTCCATTCCTACTCTACGTCCGAGAAATGACAATCACTGTTGGATTCCCACTTCACTCTTACTCCACTTCTGAGAGGTGGCAATCACAGTTGGATTGCCACTTCACTGCCGCACAACTTCCGAGGAGTGACAATGACTGTTGAATTGGCACTCAGCTCCCACTTTAATTCCTAGGAATCGCAATCCATGTTGCATTGCCAATATGCTCCTACTCCTCTTTCAAGATGTAGCAATCAATGTCGGATTACCACTCTGTACCTAATCCTATTCTGAGCAGTGACAATCACTGTTGGATTGCCACTCCATTCCTACTCCATTTCCAAGAAGACACAATCACTGTCGGTTTGCCACTCCGCTCCTACTGCGCTTACGTGGAGTGACAAGCATTGCCGGAAAGCCACTCAGTTCCTACTCTTCTTCTGAGGAGTGTCAATCACTGTTGATTTGCCATCCGCCCTTAATCCACGTCCAAGAAGTGACAATCACTGCTGGATTCCCACTTCACTCCTACCCCACTTCCGAGAGGTGGCAATCGCTGTCGCGTTGCCACTCCATTCCATCTGCAACTCTGATGTGCGATAACCACTGTCGGATTGCCAATCCACACCTACTCCTTTTCCAAGGAGGGACAATAACTGTTGAATAGCCACTCCATTCCAACTCCTCTTCTGAAAAGTGACAATCACTCTTGGATTGCCCCTCCGCCACTACTCCACTTCTGTGGAGTGACAAACACTGTCAGAAAGCCACTTCGCTTGTACTCCTCTTCCAAGGGGTGTCAATCACTCTTGGATTGCCACTCGGTTCCAACTCTTCTTCCGAGGAGTGTCAATCACAGTTGGATTGCCATTCCACTCCTACTCTACATCTGAGAAGTGACAATCACTGTTGGATTCCCACTTCAATCCTAATCCACAACCAAGAGTTAGCAAACACTGATGGATTGCCACGCAGCTCCTAGACGACTTCCAAAGAGTGACAATCACTGTTGGATTACCACTTTGCTCCTTCTCCACTTCTAAGGACTGACAATTACCGTTGGAATGCCCCTCCACTCCGACTCCAATTCTGAGGAAAAAAAATGACTGTTGCATTGCCACTCAGATCCCACTCCATTTCCAAGGAGTCACAATGACTGTCGCATTGCCAATATGCTCCTACTCCTATGCCGATAAGTGACAATCACTGTCGGATTGCCACACCATTCCAACTCATCTTCCGGGGAGGCACAATCACTGGCATTTTGCCACTCCGCTCCTACTTCTCTTCCATAGAGTGACAATAACTATCGCAAAGCCACTGAACTCCTACTCCTCTTCCGAGGAGTGACAATCATTGTCAGATTGCCACTCCATTCCAATGCTTCTTCTGTGGAGTGTCACTCACTGTTGGATTGCCACTCCACTCCTACTCCATGTCCAAGAAGTGACAATCACTGTTGGATTCTCATTACGCTCCTCCCCCAGTTCCGAAAGGTAGCAATCTCTCTCGGAATGCCAATCCGCACCTGCGCCTATTCCGAGGAGTGACAATCACTGTTGTAATGCCAGTCCATTCCAACTCGTCTTCCGAGGAGTGACAATCAGTCTCGGATTGCCTCTCCACTCCTACTCCACTTCTGTGGAGTAACAATCATCATAACAACTCGTCTTCCGAGGAGTGACAATCACTGTCATATTGCTACTCCGCTCTGCTACTCCACTACTCCGCTACTCTACATCTGAGAAGTGACAATCACTGTTGGATTCACACTTCAATCCTAATCCACTCCCGAGAGGTAGCAAACACTGATGGATTGTCACTCCAATCCTACACCACTTCTGAGGAGTGATAATCACTGTTGGATTACCACTTCCCTCCCTCTCCACTTCCAAGGAGTGACAATTACTGTCGGATTGCCCCTCCACTCCGACTCCAATTCTGAGGAATGAAAATGACTGTCACATTGCCACACAGATCCCATTCCATTTGCGAGGAGTCACAATCATTGTCGCATTGCCAATATGATCCTATTCCTCTTCCGATGAGTGACAATCACTGTCGGATTGCCACACTGTTCCAACTCATCTTCCGAGGAGTTACAATCACTGTTGGTTTGCCACTCCACTCCTGCTTTTCTTCCGTGGAGTGACAATCACTAACAGAAAGCTACTCTGCTCCTACTCCTCTTCCGAGGAGAGACAATCATTGTCGGATTGCCATTCCATTCCAACGCTTCTTCTGTGGAGTGTCAATCACTGTTGGATTGCCACTCCACTCCTACTCCACTTCCAAGAAGTGACAATCACTGTTGGATTCCCATTACGCTCCTCCTCCAGTTCCGAGAGGTGGCAATCTCTCTTGGATTGCCAATCTGCACCTGCACCTATTCTGAGGAGTGACAATTACAGTCGGATTGCCATACCATTCCAACTCGTCTTCTGAGGAGTGACAATCAGTCTCGGATTGCCTCTCCACTCCTAGTCCACTTCTGTGGGGTGACAATCACTGTTGGAAAGCCAGTTCGCTCCTACACCTCTTCTGAGGAGTGTCAATCATTGTCGGATTGCCACTCGGTTGCAACTCTTCTTCCGAGGAGTGTCAGTCACTTTAGGATTTCCACTCCGCTCCTACTCCACGTCCAAGAAATGACAATCGCTGTTGGATTCGCACTTCACTCCTAATCCACTTCCGAGAGGTGGCAATCAATATTCAATTGCCAATCCACTCCTTCTCCACTTCCGAGGAATGACAATCACTGCTAAATTGCCACTTCACTACCACACAACTTCCGAGGAGTGACAATTACAGTCGGTTTGCCCATCCGCTCCAACTCCAAATCCGAGGATTGCAAATCACTGTTGAATTGCCACTCAGCTCCCACTTTAATTCCTAGAAGTCACAATCAATGTTTCATTGCCAATATGTACATATTCCTATTCCGAGCAGTGGCAATCAATGTTGGATAACCACTCCACACCTCACCCTATTCTGAGGTGTGACAATCACTGTCGGATTGAAACTCCATTCCAACTATCTTCCGAGGAGTGACAATCACTGTTGGATTGCCACTCCGTTCCTACTCCACTTCCGAGCAGACACAATCACTGTCAGTTTGCCACTCTGCTCCTACAGCTCTTCCGTGGAGTGACGATCACTGTCGGAAACCCAGTCCGCTCCTACAACTCTTCCGAGGAGTTTCAATCACTGTTGCATTGCCACACAGTTCCAACTCTTCTTCCGAGAAGTGACAATTACTTTTGATTCCCACTTCACTCCTACTCCGCTTCCGAGAGGTAGCAATCACTGGCGGATTGCCACTACTTTCCTTCTCCACTTCCGAGGAGTGACAGTCATTGCCAAATTGCCACTCTCCTCTTACACCAATTCCGAGGATTGACAATCACTGTTGGATTGCCATTCCATTCCAACTCATCTTCCGTGGAGTGACAATCATTCACAGATTGCCACACCACCCCTACTCCACAACTGTGGAGTGAGAATCACTGTCGGAAAGTCACTCCACTCCTATTCCACGTCTGAGAAGTGTCAATCACAGTCGGATTGCCTCCCGGTTCCAACTCTTCTTCCAAGGATTGACAATCACTGTCAGATTGCCACACCATAACAACTCATCTTCCGAGGAGTAACAATCACTCTCGTATTGCTACTGCACTCCTACTCTACATCTGAGAAGTGACAATCACTGTTGGATGCACACTTCAATCCTAATCCACTCCCGAGAGGTAGCAAACACTGATGGATTGTCACTGCAATCCTACACCACTTCCGAGGAGTGACAATCACTGTTGGATTACGACTTCGCTCCCTCTCCAATTCCAAGGAGTGACAATTACTGTCGCATTGCCCCTCCACTCCGACTCCAATTCTGAGGAATGAAAATGACTGTTGCATTGCCACACAGATCCCACTCCATTTGCGAGGAATCACAATCATTGTCACATTGCCAATATGCACCTATTCCTCTTCCGATGAGTGACAATCACTGTTGGATTGCCACACCATTCCAACTCATCTTCCGAGGAGTTACAATCACTGGCGGTTTGCCACTCCATTCCTACTTTTCTTTTGTAGAGTGACAATCACTATTGGAAAGCCACTCAGCTCCTACTCCTCTTCCGAGGAGTGACAATCATTGTCGGATTGCCACTCCATTCCAACGCTTCTTCTGCGGAGTGTCAATCACTGTTGGATTGCCACCACTCCTACTCCACGTACGAGAAGTGACAATCACTGTTGGATTCCCATTACGCTCCTCCTCCATTTCCAAGAGGTGGCAATCTCTCTCGGATTGCCAATCTGCACCTGCACCTATTCCGAGGAGCGATAATCACGGTCGGATTGCCACTCCATTCCAACTTGTCTTCCGAAGAGTGACAATCAGTCTTGGATTACCTCTCCACTCCTACTCCACTTCTGTGGAGTGACAATCACTGTTGGAAAGCCAGTTCGCTCCTACACCTCTTTTGTGGAGTGTCAATCACTGTTGGACTGCCACTCGGTTCCAAAAAGTCTTCAGAGGAGTCACAATCACTGGTGGTTTGCCACTCAGCTCCTATTTCTCTTCCATAGAGTGACAATCACTATCGGAAAGCCACTCCGCTCCTACTCCTCTTCTGAGGAGTGACAATCATTGTCGGATTGCCACTCCATTCCAACGCTTCTTCTGCGGAGTGTCAATCACTGTTGGAATGCCACTCCACTCCTACTCCATGTTCGAGAAGTGACAATCAATGTTGGATTCCCATTAAGCTCCTCCTCCAGTTCCAAAAGGTCGCAATATCTCTCGGATTGCCAAACTGCACATGCACCTATTGAGGTGAGTGATAATCACTGTTGGATTGCCATTCCATTCCAACTCATCTTCCGAGGAGAGACAATCAGTCTCAGATTGCCTCTCCACTCCTACTCCAATTCTGTGGAGTGACAATCAATAGATTGCCATGCTGCTCCTAATCCACGTCCGATAAGCGATAATCACTGTTGCATTCAAACTTCATGCCTACTCCACTTCCAAGAGGTGGCAATCTCTGTCGATTTGCAACTCCATTTCTTCTTCACTCCCGAGGAGTGACAATCACTGCTAAATTGCCACTCCGCTCCTTCTCCACTTCCAAGGAGTGACAATCAATGCTAAATTGGCTATCCGCTCCTACACCACTTCTGAGGACTGACAATCACGGTTCGATTCCCAATTCAAGCCTACACCACAATCTCCGTCGCATTGCCACTCCATTCCATCTGCAACTCTGAGCTTTTGTAACAACTGTCGGATTGCCAATCCACACCTACTCCTTTTCCAAGGAGGGACAATAACTGTCGGATTGCCACTCCATTCCAACTCCTCTTCCGAAGAGTGACAATCACTCTCGGATTGCCACGCCGCCACTACTCCACTTCTGTTGAGTGACAAACAGTTCACTTGTATTCCTCTTCTGAGGAGTGTCAATCTCTGTCGGATTGCCACTCGGTTCCAAGTCTTCTTCTGTGGAGTGTCAATCACTGTTGGATTGCCACTCCGCTCCTGCTCCATATCCGAGAAGTGACAACCACTGTTGGATTCCCACTTCACTCCTACTCCACTTCCGAGAGGTGGCAATCGCAGTCGTATTGCCACTCCAATTCACCTGCATCACTGAGGTGTGATAACCAATCTCGAATTGCCAGTCCATTCCTACTCCAATTCCAAGGAGTGACAATCACTGTCGGATTGCCCCTGCACTCCGACTCCGCTTCCCAGGAGTGACAATCACTGTTGGATTCCCACTTCACTCCTCCAAAACAATTTTCTGTTGCATTGCCACTCCATTCCATCTGCATCACTGGGGTGTAATAACCAATCTCGAATTGCCAGTCCGTTCCTACTCCAATTCCAAGGAGTGACAATCACTGTCGGATTGCCCCTCCACTCCAACTCCACTTCCGAGCAGTGACAATGACTGTTGCAATGCCACTCAGCTCCCTTTAAAATTCCGAGGAATGACAATCACGTCGCATTGCCAATATGCTCCTACTCCTCTTTCGAGAGGTGGCAATCACTATCGGAATGCTAGTCCGCTCCTACTCCATCTCTGAGAAGTGACAATCACTGTTGAACTCCCACTTCAATCCTACTCCACCTCCGCGAGGTGTCAATCACTGTCGGATTACCACTCCGCTCCTTCTCCACTTCCAAGGAGTGACAATCACTGCTAAATTGCCACTCCACTCCTACACCAATTCTGAGGAGTGACAATTACATTTGGATTGTGTGTCCACTCTCACTCCACTTCAGAGGAGTGACAATTACTTTTGTATTGCCACTCAGCTCCCACTACAATTCTGAGGACTGACAATCGCAGTTGCATTGCCCCTCCATTCCATCTGCAAGTCTGAGGTGTAATAACCACTGTCGAATTGCCAGTCGGTTCCTACACCACTTCCAAGGAGTGACAATTACTTTCGGATTGCTTCTCTGCTCTGATTCCACTTCCGAGGAGTGACAATGACTGTTGCATTGCCAATATGCTCCAACACCTCTTCTGAGAAGTGGCAATCACTGTTGGATTGCCACTCCATACCTAATCCGATTCTGAGGAGAAACAATCACTGTCGGATTGCCACTCTGTTCCAACTCATCTTCTGAGGAGTGATAATCACACTCGGATTGCCACTCCACCCCTAATCCACTTCCGTGGAGTGACAATCACTCTCGGAAAGCCACTCCGCTTCTACACCTCTTCCGAGGAGTGTCAATCACAGTCGGATTGCCACTCCGCTCCTACTCCACATCTGAGAAGTGACAATCACTGTTGGATTCCCACTTCACTCGTACTCCACTTCCAAGAGGTGGCAATCACTGGCGGATTGCCACTACCCTCCTTCTCCACTTCCGAGGAGTGACAATCACTTTTGGATTGTCCTTCTGTTCCAACTCGTCTCCCGTGGAGTGACAATCATTCACGGATTGCCACGCCACCCCTACTCCACTACTGTAGAGTGAGAATCACTGTCGGAAAGCCACTCCACTCCTATTCCACTTCCGAGGAGTGTCAATCACAGTCGGATTGCCGCTCGGTTCCAACACTTCTTCCGAGGAGTGGCAATCACTGTTAGATTGCCACTCCACTCCTAATCCACGTCCATTAAGTGACAATCACTGCTGCTTTCAAACTTCACACCTACTCCACTTCCGAGAGGTGGCAATATATGTCACACTGCAACTGCACTCTTTCTCCACTACCGAGGAGTGACAATCACTGCTAAATTGCCACTCCGCTCCTACACCAATTCCGAGGAGTGACAATCACTCTTGGTTTGCCTCTGCGCTCCTACTCCACTTCTGAGGCGTGACAATCACTGCTAAATTGGCTCTCCGCTCCTGCACCACTTCACGGTTGGATTCCCACTTCAAGCCTACACCACAATCGCGGTCGCGTTGTCACTCCATTCCATCTGCAATTCTGAGGTGTAATAACCACTGTCAGATTGCTAATCCGCACATACTCCTTTTCCGAGGAGGGACAATAACTGTCGGATTGCCACTCCATTCCAACTCCTCTTCCAAAAAGTGACAATCACTCTCGGATTGCCACTCCACCACTACTCCACTTCTCTAGAGTGACAAACACTGTTGGAAAGCCACTTCGCTTGCACTCCTCTTCTGAGGAGTGTCAATCACTCTTGGATTACCACTCGGTTCCAACTCTTCTTCCGAGGAGTGTCAATCACAGTGGGATTGCCATTCCACTCCTACTCTACATCTGAGAAGTGACAATCACTGTTGGATTCAGAGTTCAATCCTAATCCACTACTGAGAGGTAGCAAACACTGATGGATTGCCACGCCGCTCCAAGACCGCTTCTGAGGAGTGAAAATCACTGTTGAGTCGGTCCTTCTCCACTTCTAAGGAGTGACAATTACTGTCGGAATGCCCCTCCACTCCGACTCCAATTCCGAGGAATGAAAATGACTTTTGCATTGCCACTCAGATCCCACTCTGTTTCGGAGGAGTGACAATCACTGTCGCATTGCCAATATGCTCCTACTCCTATTCCAATAAGTGACAATCAATGTCGGATTGCCATACCATTCCATCTCATCTTCCGAGGAGTCACAAACACTGCCATTTTGCCACTCCACTCCTACTTCTCTTCCATAGAGTGACAATCACTATCGGAAAGCCACTCCGCTCCTACTCCTCTTCCAAGGAGTGACAATCATTGTCGGATTTCCACTCCATTCCAACACTTCTTCTGTGGAGTGTCCATCACTGTTGGATTGCCACTCCACTCCTACTCCATGTCCAAGAAGTGACAATCACTGTTGCAATCCCATTACGCTCCTCCCCCAGTTCCAAGAGGTGGCAATTTCTCTCAGATTGCCATTCTGCACCTGCACCTATTCCGAAGAGTGACAAACACTGTTGTAATGCCAGTCCATTCCAACTCGTCTTACGAGGAGTGTCAATCAGTCTCGGATTGACTCTCCACTACTACTCCACTTCTGTGGAGTGACAATCACTGTTGGAATGCCAGTTCGCTCCTACTCTTCTTCTGAGGAGTGTCAATCACTGTCGGATTGCCATTTGGTTCCAACTCTTCTTCCGAGGAGTGTCAATCACCTTTGGATATCCACTGCGCTCCTACTCCACGTCCAAGAAATAACAATCACTGTTGGATTCCCACTTCACTCCTACACCCCTTCCGACAGGTGGCTATCAATGTTCAGTTGCCACTCCGCTCCTTCTCCAGTTCCGAGGAGTGACAATCACTGCTAAATTGCCACTTCACTAACACACAACTTCCGAGGAGTGACAATTACTATCGGATTGCCCCTCCACTCCGACTCCACATCCGAGGAGTGCCAATCACTGTTGAATTGCCACTCAGCTCCCACTTTAATTCCTAGGTGTCACAATCAATGTTTCATTGCCAATATGCTCCTACTCCTATTTCGAGAAGTGGCAATCAATGTTGGATTACCGCTCCGCACCTTAACCTATTCTGAGGAATGATAATCACTGTCAGATTGAAACTCCATTCCAACTCATCTTCCAAGGAGTGACAATCACTGTTGGATTGCCATTCCGTTCCTACTCCACTTCCAAGGAGACACAATCACTGTCAGTTTGCCACTCTGCTCCTACTGCTCTTCCGTGGAGTGACGATCATTGTCGGAAACCCACTCCGCTCCTACACCTCTTCCGAGGAGTGTCAATCACTGTTGCATTGCCACTTGGTTCCAACTCTTCTTCCAAAAAATGACAATTGCTTTTGGATTCCGACTTCACTCCTACTCCACTTCTGGAAGGTGGCAATCACTGGCGGATTGCCACTACTCTCCTTCTCCACTTCCGATGAGTGAAAATCAGTGCTAAATTGCCACTATGCTCCTACACCACTTCCGAGGAGTGACAATCACTGATGGATTGCCATTCCATTCCAACTCATCTTCCATGCAATGACAATCATTCGCAGATTGCCACGCCACCCCTACTCCACTACTGTGGAGTGAGAATCACTGTCGGAAAGCCACTCCGCTCCTATTCCATTTCCAAGCAGCGTCAAAAACAGTTGGATTGCCAATCGGTTCCAACTCTTCTTCCGAGGAGTGTCAATCACTGTTAGATCGCCACTCCGCCCCTAATCCACGTCTGATAAGTGACAATCACTGTTGCATTCAAACATCATGCCATTTTCACTTCCGAGAGATGGCAATCTCTGTTGCATTGCAACTCCACTCCTTCTCCACTACTGAGGAGAGGCAATCACTGCTAAATTGTCATTCCACTCCTACACCACTTCCGAGGAGTGACAATCACTGTTAGATTGCTATGCTGCTCCTAATCCACATCCGGTAAGCGATAATCACTGTTACATTCAAACTTCATGCCTACTCCACTTCCGAGAGGTGGCAATCTCTGTTGATTTGCAACTCCATTTCTTCTTCACTCCCGAGGAGTGACAATCACTGCTAATTTGGCTATCCGCTCCTACACCACTTCTGAGGACTGAAAATCACGGTTGGATTCCCAATTCAAGCCTACACCACAAACTCTGTCGCATTGCCACTCCATTCCATCTGCAACTCTGAGCTTTCGTAACAACTGTCGGATTGCCAATCCACACCTACTTCTTTTCCAAGGAGGGACAATAACTGTCGGATTGCCATTCCATTCCAACTCCTCTTCCGAAGAGTGACAATCACTCTCAGATTGCCAAGCCGCCACTACTCCAATTCTGTTGAGTGACAAACAGTTCGCTTGTACGCCTCTTCTGAGGAGTGTCAATCTCTGTCGGATTGCCACTCGGTTCCAAGTCTTTTTCTGTGGAGTGTCAATCACTGTTGGATTGCCACTCCGCTCCTACTCCACGTCCAAGAAGTGACAACCACTGTTGGATTCCCACTTCACTCCTACTCCACTTCCGAGAGGTAGCAATCACTGGCGGATTGCCACGACTCTCCTTCTCCACTTCCAAGGAGTGACAATCAGTGCTAAATTGCCACTCTCCTCCTACACCAATTCCGAGGATTGACAATCACTGTTGGATTGCCACTCCGTTCCAACTCGTCTTCCGTGGAGTGACAATCATTCACGGATAGCCACACCAACCCTACTACACTACTGTGGAGTGAGAATCACTGTCGGAAAGTCACTCCACTCCTATTCCACTTCCAAGGAGTGTCAATCACAGTCAGATTGCCACTCGGTTCCAACTCTTCTTCCGAGGATTGTCAATCACTGTCAGATTGCCACACCATAACAACTCATCTTCCGATGAGTAACAATGACTCTCGGATTGCTACTCCACTCCTACTCTACATCTGAGAAGTGACAATCACTGTTGGATTCACACTTCAATCCTAATCCACTCCCGAGCGGTAGCAAACACTTATGGATTGTAACTCCAATCCTGCACCACTTCCGAGGAATGACAATCACTGTTGGATTAGCACTTCGCTCCTTCTCCACTTCCAAGGAGTGACAATTACTGTCGGATTGCCCCTCCACTCTGACTCCAATTCCGAGGAATGACAATGACTGTTGCATTGCCACACAGATCCCACTCCATTTGCGAGGAGTCACAATCACTGTCGCATTGCCAATATGCTCCTATTCCTCTTCCAATGAGTGACATTCACTGTTGTAATGCCAGTCCATTCCAACTCGTCTTCCGAGTAGTGAGAATCAGTCTCGGATTGCCTCTCCACTCCTACTCCACTTCTGTGGTGTGACAATCAATGTTGGAAAGCCAGTTCGCTCCTGCTCCTCTTCTGAGGAGTGTCAATCACTGTCGGATTGCCACTCGGTTCCAACTCATCTTCAGAGGAGTCAAAATCACTGACGGTTTGCAACTCCACTCCTACTTCTCTTCCGTAGAGTGACAATCTCTATCGGAAAGCCACTCTGCTCCTACTCCTCTTCCGAGGAGTGACAATCATTGTCGGATTGCCATTCCATTCCAATGCTTCTTCTGCGGAGTGTCAATCACTGTTGGATTGCCACTCCACTCCTACTCCACATCCGAGAAGTGACAATCAATGTTGGATTCCCATTAAGCTCCTCCTCCAGTTCTGAGAGGTGGCAATCTCCCTTGGATTGCCAAACTGCACCTGCACCTATTCCGAGGTGTGACAATCACTGTCGGATTGGCACTCCATTCCAACTCGTCTTCTGAGGAATGACAATCAGTCTCGGATTGCCTCTCCACCCCTACTCCACTTCTGTGGGGTGACAATTAATGTTGGAAAGCCAGTTCGCTCCTACTCCTCTTCTGAGAAGTGTCAATCACTTTTGGATTGCCACTCGGTTCCAACTCATCTTCAGAGGAGTCACAATCACTGACGGTTTGCCACTCCGCTCCTACTTCTCTTACGTAGAGTGACAATCTCTATCGGAAAGCCACTCTGCTCCTACTCCTCTTCCGAGGAGTGACAATCATTGTCGGATTGCCGTTCCATTCCAATGCTTCTTCTGCGGAGTGTCAATCTCTGTTGGATTGCCACTCCACTCCTACTCCACGTCCGAGAAGTGACAATCAATGTTGGATTACCATTAAGCTCCACCTCCAGTTCTGAGAGGTGGCAATCTTTCTCGGATTGCCAAACTGCACCTGCACCTATTCCGGTGAGTGACAAACACTGTTGGATTGCCACGCGTTTCCACCTCTTTTTCCCAGGAGTGTCAATAATCACTGTAGGATTTCCACTCTGCTCCTATGCCATATCCAAGAAATGACAATCACTGTTGGATTCCCACTTCACTCCTACTCCACATTCGAGAGGTTGCAATCACTGTTCGATTGCCACTCCGCTCCTTCTCCACTTCCGAGGAGTGACAATCACTGCTAAATTGCCACTTCACTACCACACAACTTCCGAGGAGTGACAATTACTGTCGGATTGCCCCTCCACTCCAATTCCACTTTTGCGGAATGCCGATGACGGTCGAATTGCCACTAAGCTCCCACTTTAATTCCTAGGAGTCAAAATCAATGTTTCATTGGCAATATACTCCTACTCCTCTTCTGAGATTTGGCAATCAATGTTGGATTACCACTCTGCACCTTAACCTATTCTGAGGAGTGACAATCACTGTCGGATTGAAACTCCATTCCAACTCAGCTTCGGAGGAGTGACAATCACTGTCGGATTGTCACTGCGCTCCTTCCCCACTTCCGAGGAGACACAATCACTGTCGGCTTGTCACCCCACTCCTACTGCTCTTCTGTGGAGTGACGATCATTGTTGGAAACCCACTCCTGCTCCTACGCCTCTTCCAAGGAGTGTCAATCACTGTTGGATTGCCATTCCGCCCCTACTCCACGTCTGAGAAGTGACAATACCTTTTGGATTCCCACTTCACTCCTACTCGACTTTCGAGAGGTGGCAATCACTGTCGGATGGCCACTCAGCTCCTTCTCCACTTCCGAGAAGTGACAATCACTGCTAAATTGCCACTCTGCATACACACTAATTCCGAGGAGTGACAATCACTCTTGTATTCCCACTTCACTCCTCCAACACAATCACTGTCACGTGGCCACTCCATTCCATCTGCAACACTGAGCTGTAGTAACTAATGTCAAAGTGCCACTCAGTTCCAACTCTTCTTCCGAAGATTTTCAATCACTGTTAGATTGCCACTCTTCTCCTAGTCCATGTCCTAGTATTGACAATTACTGTTGGATTCCCATTTCACTCCTACTCCACTTCCGAGAGGTGGCAATCACTGTCGGAGTGCCACTCCAATCCTTTAACAACTCCGAAGAGTGACAATCACTGCTAAATTGCCAATCCGCTCCTACACCACTCTGAGGATTGGAAATCACTGCTGTTTTCCCACATCCCACCTTCTCCACTTCCATGGAGTGACAATCACTGCTAAATTGCCACATCCACTCCTACAGCACTTCCGAGGAGTGACAATCACTGTTGGATTGACACTCCGCACCTTCTCCACTTCCGATGAATGACAATTACTGTCGGATTGCCCCTCCACTCTGACTCAAATTCCAAGGAATGACAATGACTTTTGCATTGCCACTCAGCTCCCACTACAATTCTGAGAAGTTATAATCACTGTCACATTGCCAATATGCTCCTACTCCTCTTCCGAGAAGCGGCTATCACTGTTGGATTACCACTCTGCACCAACTCTTTTGCCAAGGCGTGACAATCACAGTCAGATGGCCGGTCCGTTCCAACTCATCTGCCGTGAAGTGACAATCACTGTCAGAAAGCCACTCCACTCCTAATCCTATTCCGAGGAGAGACAATCACTGTTGGATTGCCACTCCATGCCAACTCAACTTCCGATGTGTGACAGTCACGCTCAGATTGCTACTCCACTCCTACACCACTACCGTGGAGTGACAATCACTATCAGAAAGCCACTCCCCTCCTACTCCTCTTCCGCGGAATGCCAATCACTGTTGGATTGCCACTTCGCTCTTACTCAAAGTCCGTGAAGTGACAATCAATGTTGGATTCCCACTTCACTCCTACTCCACTTCCGAGAGGTGGCGATCACTGTCGGATTGCCACTCCTCTCCTTCTCCACTTCCGAGGAGTGACAATCACTGCGAAATTGCCACTCTGCCCCCACACCGCTTCTGAGCAGTGACAATTACAGGCGGATTGACACCACCCTCCTACTCCAAATTGGAGGAGTCACAATCACTGTTGGTTTGCAACTCCGTTCTTACTGCTCTTTTGTGTAGCGATAAACACTGTCGGAAAGCCACTCTGCACCTACTCCTCTTCCGAGGAGTGACAATCAATGCTAAATTGCGACACTGCTACTACACCACTTCCAAGGAGTGAACATCACTGTTGGATTGCCACTCCACTCCTTCTCCACAACCGAGAAGTGACAATAACTGCTAAATAGCCTCTCCGCTCCGACTCCACTTCTCAGGAGTGACAATGACTCTTGCATTGCCATTCAGCTCCCAGTACAATTCCGAGGAGACACAATGTCGCATACCTACTTCACTCCTACTCCAATTCTGAGAGGTTGCAATCGCTGTCGGATTGCCAATCCACTCATTCTCCACGACCGAGGATTGGCAATCACTGCTAAATTGCCACTCCACTCCTACATTGCTTCCAAGGAGTGACAATCACTGTTGGATTCCCACTTCACTCATCCACCACAATCGCTGTCGCATTGCCACTCCATTCCATCTGCCACTCTGAGGTGTAATAACCACTGTCGAATTGCCACTCGGTTCCAACTCATCTTCCGAGGAGTGTCAATCACGGTTGGATTGCTACTCCACTCCTACTCCACATCCGAGGAGTGACAATCACTGTTGCATTGCCACTCAGCTACCAGTAAATTCGAGGAGTGACAATCACTGTCACATTGCCAAAATGCTCCTACTCCTATTCTGAGGAGTGTCAATCACTGTCAGATTGCCAGTGCATTCCAACTCATTTTCCGAGGAGTGTCAATCACTGTTGGATTGCCACTGCATTCCTAATCTACGTCCGAGAAGTGACAATCTCTTTTGGATTCCCACTTTACTCCTACGCCTATTCCAAGAGGTGGCAATCACTGCTGAGTTGCCACTACGCTCCATCTCCACTTGCGAGAAGTGACAATCACTGCTAAATTGCCACTCTGCTCCTACACCACTTCCGAGGAATGACAATGACTGTTGCATTGCCACTCAGCTCCCACTGCAATTCTGCAGAGTCACAATCACTTTCGCATTGCCAATGTGCTCCTACTCCTCTTCCAAGAAGTTGCAATCACTGTCGGATTGCCATTCCATTCCAACTCGTCGTCCGAGAAGTGACAATCACTCTCGGATTGCCACATCATGCCTACTCCACTTCTGTGGAGTGACAATCACTGTCGCATTGCCACTCTGCACCTACTTCTATTCCAATCAGTGACAATCACATTCAGATTGCCACTCCATTCCAACTGGTGTTCCGCGGAGTGACAATCATTCTCGGAGTTCCACGCCACCCCTACTCCACTTCCGAGGAGTATCAATCACTGTCAGATTACCACTCGGTTCCAACTCTTCTTCCAAAGAGTTTCAATCACTGTTAGATTGCCACTCTGCTCCTAGTCCCCGTCCTAGAATTCACAATTACTGTTGGATTCCCACTTCACTCCTACTCGACCTCCGAGAGATGGCAATCACTGACGGATTGCCACTCCACTCCTTTTCCACTTCCGAGGAGTGACAATCACTGCTAAATTGCCACTTCACTACCACAAAAATTCCGAGGAGTGACAATTACTGTCGGATTGCCCCTCCACTCAGATTCCACTTTTGAGGAGTGCCAATGTTTGTCGAATTGCCACTCAGCTCCCACTTTAGTTACTAGGAGTCAAAATCAATGTTTCATTGGCAATATACTCCTACTCCTCTTCCGAGATTTGGCAATCAATGTTGGATTACCACTCTGCACCTTAAACTAATCTGAGGAGTGAGAGAGATGGCAATCACTGATGGATTGCCACTCCACTCCTTTTCCAATTCCGAAGAGTGACAATTACTGCTAAATTGCCACTCCGCTCCTACACCACTTCTGAGGATTGACAATCACTGCTGGTTTCCCACATCGCACCTTCTCCACTTCCATGGAGTGACAATCACTGCTAAATTGCCACATCCACTCCAACAGCACTTCCGAGGAATGACAATGACTGTTGCATTGCCACTCAGCTGCCACTCTAATTCTGAGGAGTCATAATCACTATCACATTGCCAATATGCTCCTACTCCTCTTCTGAGAGGCGGCAATCGCTGTGGGATTACCACTCTGCACCAATTCTTTTGCCAAGGAGTGACAATCACTGTCGGAATGCCGATCCGTTCCAACTCATCTGCCGTGGAGTGACAATCACTGTCAGAAAGCCACTCCACTTTTACTCCTATTCCGAGGAGAGACAATCACTGTTGGATTGCCATTCCGTTCCAACTCGTCTTCTGAGGAATTACAGTCACTCTTGGATTGCAACTCCACTGCTACTGCAATACCGTGGAATCACAATCATTATCAGAAAGCCACTCTGCTCCTACTCCTCATCCAGGGAGTGACAATCACTGTTGGATTGCAACTCCACTCCTTCTCCACTTCCGAGGAGTGACAATCACTGCTAAATTGCCACTCCACTCCTACACCACATCCGAGGAGTGACATTAACTGTTGCATTGCCACTCAGCTCCCACAACAATTCGGAGGGGACACAATCACTTTCGCATTGCATATATGTTCTTACTCGTCTTCCGAGAAGTGGCATTAACTTTCAAATTGCCATTCCGCACATAGTCATTTTCCGAGAAGTGACAATCACTGTTGGAATGCCACTCCACTCCTTCTCCAACTCCGAGGAATCATAATCGCTGCTAAATTGCTACTCCGCTCCTACACAACTTCCGAGGAGTGACAATCACTGTTGGAATGCCACTCTGCTCCTACACCACTTCCGAGGAGTGACAATTACTGTTGGATTGCCCCTCCGCCCTGACTCCACTTCCGAGGAGTGACAATGAATGTTGCATTGCCACTCAGCTCTCACTCAAATTCCGGGGTGTCATAATCACTGTCATATTGCCAATATGCTCCTACTCCTCTTCCGACAATTGGCAATCACTGTCGGATTACCACTGCACTGCTTACCACTGCTTCTATTCCGAGCAGAGACAATAACTGTTGGATTGCCACTCCATTCCAACTCGTCTTCCGAGGAGTGACAATCACTGTGGGATAGCCAACATGCTCCTACACCACGTCGGAGGAGTCAAAATCACTGTTGGTTTGCCACTCCACTCCTACTGCTCTTCTGTATAGTGACAATGACTGTCGGAAAGCCATTCCGCTCCTACTCCTGTTCCAAGGAGTGACAATCAATGCTAAAATTGCCACTCTACTCCTACACCAACTCCAAGGAGTGACAATCACTGTTGGATTGCCACTCCGCTCCTTCTGCACTTCTGAGGAGTGATAATCACTGCTAAATTGCCGCTCAGCTCCTACACCACTTTCAAGGTCTGACAATTACTGTCGGATTGCCACTCGGTTCCAACTCTTCTTCCAAAGAGTTTCAATCACTGTTAGATTGCCACTCTCCTCCTAGTCCATGTCCTAGTATTGACAATTACTGTTGGATTCCCATTTCACTCCTACTCCACTTCCGAGAGGTGGCAATCACTGTCGGATTGCCACTCCAATACTTTAACAACTCCGAAGAGTGGCAATCACTGCTAAATTACCACTCCGCTCCTACACCACTTCCGAGGATTGACAATCACTGCTGGTTTCCCACATCGCACTTTCACCCCTTCCATGGAGTGACAATCACTGCTAAATTGCCACATCCACTCCTACAGCACTTCCGAGGAGTGACAATCATTGTTGGATTGACACTCCGCACTTTCTCCACTTCCGATGATTGACAAATACTGTCAGATTGCTCCTCAACTCTGACTCAAATTCCGAGGAATGACAATGACTGTTGCATTGCCACTCAGCTCCCACTCCAATTCTGAGGAGTCATAATCACTGTCACATTGCCAATATGCTCCTACTCCTCTTCTGAGAATCAGCAATCACTGTCGGATTACCACCCTGCACCAACTCGTTTGCCAAGGAGTGACAATCACTGTTGGATTGCGGGTCGGTTCCAACTCATCTGCAATGGAGTGACAATCACTGTCAGAAAGCCACTCCACTCCTATTCCTATTCCGAGGAGAGACAATCACTGTTGGATTGCCATTCCGTTCCAACTCGTCTTCCGATGAGTGACAGTCACTCTCGGATTTCTACTCCACGGCTACTCCACTACCATGGAGTGACAATAACTATCAAAAAGCCACTCCACTCCTACTCCTCTTCCAAGGAGTGCCAATCACTGTTGGATTGCCACTTCACTCTTACTCGAAGTCCATGAAATGACAATCACTGTTGGATTCCACTTCACTCCTACTCCACTTCCGAGAGGTGGCGATCACTGTCGGATTGCCACTCCTCTCCTTCTCCACTTCTGAGGAGTGGCAATCACTGCTAAATTGCCACTCTGCTCCCACACCGCTTCTGAGCAGTGACAATCACTGTCGGATTGCAACCACGCTCCTACTCCACATCGGAGGAGTCACAATCACTGTTGGTTTGCCAGTCCGGTCTTACTGCTCTTCTGTGTAGTGACAATCACTGTCAGAAAGCCACTCCACCCCTACTCCTCTTCCGAGGAGTGACAATCAATGGTAAATTGCCACTCCACTACTACAACACTTCCAAGGAGTGAAAATCACTGTTGGATTGCCACTCCGCTCCTTCTCCACTACCGAGAAGTGACAATAACTGCTAAATTGCCACTCCGCTCTGACTCCACTTCTGAGGCGTGACAATGACCCTTGCATTGCCATTCAGCTCCCAGTACAATTCTGAGGAGGAACAATCAATGTCGCATTCCCACTTCACTCCTACTCCACTTCAGAGAGGTTGCAATCACTGTCGGATTGCCAATCCACTCATTCTCCACGACCGAGGAGTGGCAATCACTGCTAAATTGCCACTCCGCTCCTACACTGCTTCCAAGGAAAAACAATCACAGTTGGATTCCCACTTCACTCATCCACCACAAACGCTATCGCGTTGCCACTCCATTCCATCTGCAACTATGAGGTGTAATAACCACTGTCGAATTGCCACTCGGTTCCAACTCATCTTCTGAGGAGTGTCAATCACGGTTGGATTGCTACTCCGCTCCTACTCCACATCCGAAGAGTGACAATCACTGTTGCATTGCCACTCAGCTCCCATTAAATTTGTGGAGTGACAATCACTGTCACATTGCCAAAATGCTCATACACCTATTCTGAGGATTGTCAATCACTGACAGATTGCCAGTGCATTCCAACTCATCTTCCGGGGAGTGTCAATCACTGTTGGATTGCTACTCCGCTCCTACTCTACGTCCGAGAAGATAGAATCACTGTTGGATTCCCAGTTCACTCCTATGCCAAATCCGAGAGTTAGCAATCACTGTCGGATTGCCACTCCACTCATTCTCCATTTCCAAGCAGCGACAATCACGGGTAAGTTGCCAGTCTGCTCCAATCCACTTCCGAGGAGTGACAATCACTCCCCCTCCAATTCTGAGAGGTGGCAATCAATGTCAGCTTGCCACTCCGCTCCTTCTGCACTTCCGAGGAGTGACAATCACTGCTAAATTGCCGCTCAGCTCCTACACCACTTTCAAGGTGTGACAATTACTGTCGGATTGCCCCTCCGCCCCAACTCCACTTCCGTGGAGTGACAAGGACTTTTGCATTGCCACTCAGCTCCCACTCAAATTCCGGGGAGTCACAATAACTGTCGCATTGCCAAAATGCTCATACTCCTATTCTGAGGAGTGTCAATCACTGTCAGATTGACAGTGCATTCCAACTCATCTTCCGAGGAGTGTCAATCACTGTTGGATTGCTCCTCCTCTCCTACTCTACGTCCGAGAAGAAAGAATCACTGTTGGATTCATGGTTCACTCCTACTCCAAATCCGAGAGGTAGCAAAAACTGTCAGATTGCCACTCTGCTCCTTCTCCATTTCCGAGGAGTGACAATCACTGCTAAATTCCCACTCCACTCCTACACCACGTCCGAGGAGTGACATTCACTGTTGCATTGCCACTCATATCCCACAACAATTCTGAGGAGACACAATCACTTTCGCATTGCCAATATGTTCTTACTCGTCTTCCAAGAAGTGTCATTCACTGTCGAATTGCCAGTCTGCACCTACTCATTTTCCGAGAAGTGACAATCACTGTTTGAATGCCACTCCACTCCTTCTCCAACTCCAAGGAATCATAATCACTGCTAAATTGCTACTCCGCTCCTATACAACTTCCGAGGGGTGACAATCACTGTTGGATTGCCACTCTGCTCCTACACCACTTCCGAGGAGGGACAATCACTATTGGATTGCCGCTCCACTCCTTCTCAAACTCTGAGGAGAGACAATCGCTGCTAAATTGCCATTCCGCTCCTAGACCACTTCAAAGGAGTCACAATCACTGTCAGATTACCACTTGATTCCTACACCACAATCACTGTTGCATTGCCATTCCATTCCATCTGCAACTCTGTGCTGTAATAACCACTGTCGAATTGCCAGTCCATTCCTATTCCACTTCCAAGGAGTGACAATCACTTTCAGATTGCCACTCAGTTCCAACTCTTCTTCTGAGGAGTGCCAATCACGGTTGGATTGCTACTCTGCTTCTGCTCCACGTCCTCGGAGTGACAATGACTGTTGCTTTGCCACTCAGCCCCCATTACAATTCGAGGAGTAACAATCACCGTCGCATTGCCAAAATGCTCCTACTCCTATTCCGAGGAGTGTCAATCACTGTCAGATTGCCGGTCCATTCCAACTTAACTTCCGGAGGGTGTCAATCACTGTTGGATTGCTAGTCCACTCCTACTCCACGTCCGAGAAGAAACAATCACTTTAGGATTCCCACTTCACTCCTACTCCAATTCCGAGAGGTGGTAATCACTGTCAAAATGCCAATCCGCTCTTTCTGCACTTCCGAGCAGTGATAATCATGGATAAATTGACACTCTGCTCCTATTCCACTTCCGAGGAGTGACAATGCATGTTGCATTGCCACTCAGCTCCCACTCAAATTCCGGGGTGTCATAATCACTGTCGTATTGCCAATATGCTCCTACTCCTCTTCCGACAAGTGGCAATCACTGTCGGATTACCATTCCACTGCTTACCACTGCTTCTGTTCCGAGCAGAGACAATAACTGTCGGATTGCCACTCCGTCCCAACTTGTCTTCCGAGGAGTGACAATCACTGTGGGATAGCCAACATGCTCCTACACCACGTCAGAGGACTCATAATCACTGTTGGTTTGCCACTCCGCTCCTACTGCTCTTCTGTGTAGTGACAATCACTGTCGGAAAGCCATTCCATTCCTACTCCTCTTCCGAGGAGTGACAATCAATGCTAAATTGCCACTCCACTCCTACACCAATTCCGAGAGTTGGCAATCACTGTTGGATTGCCTCTCCTCTCCTTCTCCACTTCTGAGCAGTGACAATCACTGTCGCATTGCACCCCGCTCTTACTCCACATCGGAGGAATCACAATCACTGTTGGTGTGCCACGCGGCTCTTACTGCTCTTCTGTGTAGTGAGAATCACTGTCGGACAGCCACTCCGCTCCTATTCCTCTTCCGAGGAGTGACAATCAATGGTAAATTACCACTCCGCTACTACACCATTTCCAAGGAGTGAAAATCACTGTTGGATTGTCACTCCCCTCTTCTCCACTACTGAGGAATGACAATAACTGCTAAGTTGCCACTCCGCTTTGATTCCACTTCTCAGGAGTGACAATGACTCTTGCATTGCCATTCAGCTCCCATTACAATTCCGAGGAAACACAATCAATGTCGCATTCCCACTTCACTCCTACTCCACTTCTGAGAGGTTGAAATCACTTCCGGATTGTCAATCTACACATTCTCCACGACTGAGGAGTGGCAATCACTGCTAAATTGCCACTTCACCCATAAACTGCTTCCAAGGAGTGACAATCACTGTTGGATTCCCACTTCACTCATCCACTACAATTGCTGTTGCATTGCCACTCCATTCCATCTGCAACTATGAGGTGTAATAACCACTGTCGAATTGCCACTCAGTGCCAACTCATCTTCCAAGGAGTGTCAATCATGGTTGGATTGCTACTCCGCTCCTACTCCACGTCCAAGGAGTGACAATCACTGATGCATTACCACTCAGCTCCCATTAAGTTCGAGGAGTGACAATCACCGTCGCATTGCCAAAATGCTCCTACTCCTATTCTGAGGATTGTCAATCACTGTCAGATTGCTAGTGCATTCCAACTCATCTTCCGAGGAGTGTCAATCACTGTTGGATCGCTACTCCACTCCTACTCCACGTCCGGGAAGAAAGAATCACTGCTGGATTCCCACTTAACTCCTACTCCAAATCCAAGAGGTGGTAATCACTGTCAGATTGCCAATCCACTCCTTCTGCAATTCCGAGCAGTGACAATCACGGATAAATTGGCACTCTGCTCCTACTCCACTTCCGAGGAGTGACAACTACTGTTGGATTGCCCCTCCGCCCTGACTCCACTTCCAAGGAGTGACAATGAATGTTGCATTCCCACTCAGCTCCCACTCAAATTCCGGGGTGTCATAATCACTGTCGTATTGCCAATATGCTCATACTCCTCTTCTGACAAGTGGCAATCACTGTCGGATTACCACTCCACTGCTTACCACGCCTTCGATTCCGAGCAGAGACAATAACTGTTGGATTGCCATTCCATTCCAACTCGTCTTCCGAGGAGTGACAACCACTGTGGGATAGCCAACATGCTCCTACACCATGTCGGAGGTGTCATAATCACTTTTGGTTTGCCACTCCGCTCCTACTGCTTTTCTGTGTAGTGACAATCACTGTTGGAAAGCCAGTCCACTCCTACTCCTCTTCTGAGGAGTGACAATCAATGCTAAATTGCTACTCCACACCTATACAAATTCCGAGAGGTGGCGATCGCTGTAGGATTGCCACTCCTCTCCTTCTCCACTTCTGAGTAGTGACAATCACTGCTAAATTGCCACTCTGCCCCCACACCGCTTCTGAGCAGTGACAATCACTGTCGGATTGCACCCCGCTCCTACTCCACATCGGAGGAGTCACAATCACTGTTGGTTTGCCACTCCGGTCTTACTGCTCTTCTGTGTAGCGACAATCACTGTCGGAAAGCCACTCCGCTCCTATTACTCTTCCGAGGAATGACGATCAATGGTAAATTGCCACTACGCACTACACCATTTCCAAGGAGTGATAATCACTGCTGAATTGCCGCTCAGCTCCTACAACACTTTCAAGGTGTGACAATTACTGTCTGATTGACACTCGGTTCCAACTCTTCTTCCGAAGAGTTTCAAGCACTGTTAGATTGCCACTCTGCTCCTAGTCCATGTCCTAGTATTGACAATTTCTGTTGGATTCCCATTTCACTCCTACTCCACTTCCAAGACATGGCAATCACTGTCGGATTGCCACTCCACTCCTTTTCCAATTCCGAAGAGTGACAATCACTGCTAAATTGCCACTCCGCTCCTACACCACTCCGAGGATTGACAATCCCTGCTGGTTTCCAAAGTCGCACCTTCTCCACTTCCATGGAGTGACAATCACTGCGAAATTGCCACATCCACTCCTACAGCACTTCCGAGGAGTGACAATCACTGTTGGATTGACACTTCGCACCTTCTCCACTTCCGATGAATGACAATTACTGTCGGATTGTCCCTCCACTCTGACTCAAATTCCGAGGAATGACAATGACTGTTGCATTGCCACTCAGCTGCCACTCCAATTCTGAGGAGTCATAATCACTGTCACATTGCCAATATGCTCCTACTCCTCTTCCGAGAAGCGGCAATCACTGTCGGATTACCACTCTGCACCAACTCTTTTGCCAAGGCGTGACAATCACTGTTGGATTGCTGGTCCATTCCAAATCATCTGCCGTGGAGTGACAATCACTGTCAGAAAGCCACTCCACTCCTACTCCTATTCCGAGGAGAGACAATCACTGTTGGATTGCCATTCCGTTCCAACTCGTCTTCTGATGAGTGACAGTCACTCTTGGATTGCTACTCCACTGGTACTCCACTACCGTGGAGTGACAATCACTGTCAGAAAGCCACTCCGCTCCTACTCCTCTTCCAAGGAGTGCCAATCACTGTTGGTTTGCCACGTCGCTCTTACTCAAAATCCGTGAAGTGACAATTACTGCTGGATTCCACTTCACTCCTACTCCACTTCCGAGAGGTGGCGATCAGTTTCAGATTGCCACTCCTCTCCTTCTCCACTTCTGAGGAGTGACAATCACTGCTAAATTGCCACTCTGCCCCCACACCGCTTCTGAGCAGTGACAATCACTTTCGGATTGCCACCCCACTGCTACTCCACATCGGAGGAGTCACAATCACTGTTGGTTACCCACTCCGGTCCTACTGCTCTCCTGTGTAGTGACAATCACTGTCGGAAAGCCACTCCGCTCGTACTCCTCTTCCGAGGAGTGACAATCAATGGTAAATTGCCACTCCGCTTCTACAACATTTCCAAGGAGTGAAAATCACAGTTGGATTGCCACTCAGCTCTTCTCCACTACCAAGGTGTGACAATAACTGCTAAATTGCTACTCCGCTCCGACTCCACTTCTGAGGAGTGACAATGACCCTTGCATTGCCATTCAGCTCCCAGTACAATTCTGAGGAGACAGAATAAATGTTGCATTCCCACTTCACTCCTACTCCACTTCAGAGAGGTTGAAATCACTGTCGGATTGCCAATCCACTCAATCTCCACTACCGAGGAGTGGCAATAACTGTTAAATTGCCACTCCGCTCCTACATTGCTTCCAAGGAGTGACAATCACTGCTGGATTCCCACTTCACTCATCCACAACAATCGCTGTTGCGTTGCCACTCCATTCCATCTGCAAATCTGAGGTGTAATATCCACCGTCGAATTGTCATTCAGTTCAAACTCATCTTCCGAGGAGTGTCAATCACGGTTGGATTGCTACTCCGCTCCTACTCCACGTCTGAGGAGTGACAATGACTGTTGCATTGCCACTCAGCTCCCATTAAATTCGAGGTATGACAATAACTGTCGCATTGCCAAAATGCTCATACTCCTATTCTGAGGAGTGTCAATCACTGTCAGATTGACAGTGCATTCCAACTCATCTTCCAAGCAGTGTCAATCACTGTTGGATTGCTACTTCGCTCCTACTCTATGTCCGAGAAGGAAGAATCATTGTTGGAGTCCCGGTTCACTCCTACTCCAAATCCGAGAGGTAGCAATCACTGTCGGATTGCCACTCCGCTCCTTCTCCATTTCCGAGCAGTGACAATCACGGGTAAATTGCCACTCTGCTCCAATCCACTTCCGAGGAGTGACAATCACTGTTGGATTTCCACTTCACTCCCCCTCCAATTCTGAGAGGTGGCAATCAATGTCAGCTTGCCACTCCACTCCTTCTGCACTTCCGAGGAGTGACAATCACTGCTAAATTGCCGCTCAGATCCTACACCACATTCAAGGTGTGACAATTACTGTCGGATTGCCCCTCCGCCCCGACTCCACTTCCGTGGAGTGACAATGACTGTTGCATTGCCAATCAGCTCCCACTCAAATTCCGGGGAGTCACAATCACTGTCGCATTGCCAAAATGCTCATACTCCTATTCTGAGGATTGTCAATCACTGTCAGATTGACAGTGCATTCCAACTCATCTGCCAAGGAGTGCCAATCACTGTTGGATTGCTCCTCCTCTCCTAGTCTATGTCCGAGAAGAAAGAATCACTGTTGGATTCACGGTTCACTCCTACTCCAAATCCGAGAGGTAGCAATCACTGTCGGATTGCCACTCTGCTCCTTCTCGATTTCCGAGGAGTGAAAATCACTGCTAAATTGCCACTCCACTCCTACACCACGTCCGAGGAGTGACATTGACTGTTGCATTGCCACTCAGCTCCCACAACAATTCTGAGGAGACACAATCACTTTCGCATTGCCAATATGTTCTTACCCCTCTTCCGAGGAGTGACAATCACTGTCCGATTGCCACTCAGTTCCAACTCTTCTTCCAAAGAGTGTCAATCACTGTTGGATTGCTAGTCCACTCCTACTCCACCTCCGAGAAGAAACAATCACTTTTGGATTCCCACTTCACTCCTACTCCAATTCCGAGAGGTGGTAATCACTGTTAGAATGCCAATCTGCTCCTTCTGCACTACCGAGTAGTGACAATCATGGATGAATTGACACTCTGCTCCTACTCCACTTCCAAGGAGTGACAATCACTGTGGGATTGCTACCCCACTCCTACTCCACATCGGAGGAGTCACAATCACTGTTGGTTTGCCACTCCACCCCTACTGCTCTTCTGTGTAGTGACAATCACTGTCGCAAAGCCACTCCGCTCTTACTCCTCTTCCGAGGATTGACAATCAATGCTAAATTGCCACTCCACACCTACACAACTTCCAAGGAGTGACAATCACTGTTGGATTCCCACTCCGCTCCTTCTCCACTCCCGAGGAGCGACAATGACTGTTGCATTGCCAGTAAGCTCCCAGTACAATTCCGAGGAGACACAATCAATGTCGCATTCCCACTTCACTCCAACTCCACTTCTAAGAGGTTGAACTGCCACTCCATTTCATTTGCAACTCTGAGGTGTAATAACCACTGTCTGATTGCCACTCCGCACATACTCCTATTCCGAGGAGGGTAAATAACTGTTGGATTGCCACTGCATTCAACCTCCTCTTCCGAGGAGTGACAATCACTCTTGGATTGCCACTCTGCACCTAGACCACTTCCGTGGAGTGATAAACTCTGTCGGAAAGCCACTCTGCTCCTACTCCTCATCCAGGGAGTGACAATCACTGTTGGATTGCAACTCCGCTTCTTCTCCACTTCCGAGGAATGACAAACACAGCTAAATTGCCACTCCACTCTTACACCACGTCCGAGGAGTGACATTGACTGTTGCATTGCCACGCAGCTCCCACAACAATTCTGAGGAGTCACAATCACTTTCGCATTGCCAATATGTTCTTACTCATCTTCCGAGAAGTGGCATTCACTGTTGGATTGCCTTTCCACACCTACTCCTTTTCCGAAAGTGACAACACTGTTGGAATGCCACTCCACTCCTTCTCTAACTCCGAGGAATCATAATCGCTGCTAAATTGCTACTCCGCTCCTACTCAACTTCCGAGGAGTGACAATCACTGTTGGATTGCCACTCGGCTCCTACACTACTTCCGAGGAGTGACAATCACTGTTGCATTGCCGCTCCATTCCTGCTCGAACTCCGAGGAGAGACAATCACTGCTAAATTGCCATTCCGTTCCTAGACCACTTCCGAGGAGTCACAATCACCGACGGATTACCGCTTGACTCCTACACCACAATCACTTTGGCATTGCCACTCCATTCCAATTGCAAATCTGAGGTGTAATAACCAGGGCCAGATTGCCACTCTGCACCTACTCATCTCACGAGGAATGACAATCAATGTTACATTGCCAATTCGCTCCTACACCACTTCTAAGGATTGTTAATCACTGTGGGATTGCCACTTGGTTCCTACTATTCTTCTGAGGAGTGTCAATCACTCTTAGATGGCCACTCCACTCCTAGTCCACATCCAAGAAGTGACAATTACTGTTGGAATGTCACTCCACTCCTTCTCCAACTCCGAGGAGTCACAATCGCTGCTAAATTGCGACTCCACTCCTACAAAACTTCCGAGGAATGACAATCACTGTTAGATTGCCGCTCCAAACCTTCTCCAACTCCGAGGAGAGACAATCACTGCTAAATTGCCACTCCGCTCCTAGACCACTTCCTAGGAGTGACAATTACTGTTGAATTATCACTGCACTCCTACACCACAATCACTGCCGCGTTGCCACTCCATTCCATCTGCAACGCTGAGGTGTAATAACCATTGTCAGATTGCCAGTCTGCACCTACTCCTCTTCCAAGGAGTGACAATCAATGCTAAGTTGCCAATCCGCTCCTACACCACTTGCGAGGAGTGACAATCACTGTTGGATTCCACCTTCACTTATCCACCACAATCACTTTCGCATTGCCTCTCCGTTCCATCTGAAACTCTGAGCTGTAATAACAACTGTCGAATTGCCAGTCCGTACCTACTCCACTTCCGAGGAGTGACAATCACTGTCAGATTGCCACTCGGTTCCAACTCATCTTCCGAGCAGTGTGAATCACGGTTGGATTGCTGCTCTGCTCCTACTCCACGTCTGAGGGAGTGACAATGACTGTTGCATTGTCACTCAGCCCCCATTACTATTCGAGGAGTGATAATCACTGTCGCATTGCCAAAATGTTACTACTCCTATTCCGAGGAGTGTCAATCACTGTCAGATTGCCAGTCCATTCCAATTCAACTTCCGGGGAGTGTCAATCACTGTTGGATTGCTCGTCCACTCCTACTCCACGACCGGGAAGAAACAATCACTTTTGGATTTCCACTTCACTCCTACTCCAATTTCAAGAGGTGGTAATCACTGTCAGATTGCCAATCCGCTCCTTTTGCACTTCCGAGCAGTGCACCTGATTCTATTCCGAACAGTGACAATCACTGTTGGATTGCAGCTCCATTCCAACTCCTCTTCCGAGTAATGACAATCACTCTTGGATTGCCACTCCGCCCCTAGACCACATCCGTGGAGTGAAAAACACTGTCGGAAAGACGCTCTGCCCCTACTCATCATCAAGGGAGTGACAATCACTGTTGGATTGCAACTCAGCTCCTTCTCCGCTTCCGAGGAGTGACAAACACTGCTAAATTACCACTCCGCTCATGTACCACGGCCAAGGAGGGACATTGACTGTTGCATTGCCATTCAGCTCCCACTACAATTCCAAGGAGTCACAATCACTTTCGCATTGCCAATATGTTCTTAATTGTCTTCCGAGAAGTGGCATTCACTTTCGGATTGCCACTCCGCACCTACTCCTTTTCCGAGGAGGGACAAATACTGTCGGATTGCCATTCCATTCAACTTGTCTTCCAAGGAGTGAAAATCACTCTCCAATTGCCACACCAACCCTCTTCCACATCCGTGGAGTGACAAGTGCTGTTGAAAAGCCACTCTGCTCGTACTCCACTTCCGAGGAATGTCATTCACTATCGGATTGCCAGTTGGTTCCTACTATTCTTCTGAGGAGTGTCAATCACTCTTAGATGGCCACTCCACTCCTAGTCCACCTCCAAGAAGTGACAATTACTGTTGGAATGCCACTCCACTCATCCTCCAACTCCGACGAGTCAGAATCGCTGCTAAATTGCTACTCCGCTCCTACTCAACTTCCAAGGATTGACAAGCACAGTTCAATTGCCACTCCGCTCCTACACCACTTTCGAGGTATGACAATCACTGTTGGATTGCCCCTCCGCTCCTTCTCCAACTCCAAGGAGAGACAAGAACTGTTAACTTGCCACTCCACTCCTAGACCACTTCCAAGGAATGACAATCACTGTCGGATTAACACTTCACTCCTACACCACAATCACTGTTCCATTGCCACTCCATTCCATCTGCAACTCTGAGGTGTAATAACCACTGTTCGATTGCCACTCAGCACCTACTCATCTTCCAATGAGTGACAACCAATGCTAAGTTTGCAATCCGCTCCTACACCAATTCTGAGGAGTGACTATCAATTTTGGATTGCCACTCTGCTCCTCCTCCATTTCCGAGGAGTGAAAATCACTGCTAAACTGCCTCACCGCTCCTACACCACTTCCGAGGAGTGACAATCACTGTTGGATTCCCACTTCACTCCTACACCACAATCACTGTTGTGTTGCCACTCCATTTCATTTGCGACTCTGTGGTGTAATAACAACTGTCTGATTGCCACTCCGCACCTACTCCTATTCCGAGGAGGAACAATAACTGTCGGATTGCCACTCCATTCAAACACCTCTTCCGAGGAGTGACAATAACTCTTGGATTGCCACTCTGCCCCTAAACTACTTCCATGAAGCGACAAACATTGTCGGAATGCCGCTCTGCTCCTACTCCTCATGCAGGGAGTGACAATAACTGTTGGATTGCAACTCAGCTCCTTCTCCGCTTCCGAGGAGTGACAAACACTGCTAAATTGCCACTCCACTCCTATACCACGTCCAAGGAGTGACATTGACTGTTGCATTGCCACTCAGCTCCCACTACATTTCCGAGGAGTCACAATCACATTCAGGGTGCCAATATGTTCTTAGTTGTCTTCCGAGAAGTGGCATTCACTTTCGGATTGCCACACCGCACCTACATCTTTTCCGAGGCGTGACAATCATTGCCATTCCATTCCAACTTGTCTTCCAAGGAGTGAAAATCATTCTCCAATTGCCACGCCAACCCCCTTCCACATCTGTGGAGTGACAACTGCTGTTGGAAAGCCATTCTGCTCGTACTCCACTTCCGAGGAAAGTCAATCACTATCGGATTGCCACTTGGTTTCTACTATTCTTCTGAGGAGTGTCAATCACTCTTAGATGGCCACTCCACTCCTAGTCCACCTCCAAGAAGTGACAATTACTGTTGGAATGCCACTCCACTCCTTCTCCAACTCCGACGAGTCACAATCTCTGCTAAATTGCTACTCCGCTCTTACACAACTTCCAAGGAGTGACAATCACAGTTCGATTGCCACTCCACTCCTACACCACTTTTGAGGAATGACAATCACTGTTGGATTGCCCCTCCACTCCTTCCCCAACTCCAAGGAGAGACAATCACTGCTAAATTGTCACTCCACTCCTAGACCACTTCCAAGGAATGACAATCACTGTCGGATTAACACTTCACTCCTAGACCGCAATCACTGTTGCATTGCCACTCCATTCCATCTGCAACTCTGAGGTGTAATAACCACTGTCGGATTGCCACTCTGCACCTACTCATCTTCCAGGGAGTGACATTCAATGCTAACAGTGACAACCAATCCGCTCCTACACCAATTCTGAGGAGTGACTATCACTTTTTGATTGCCACTCCACTGCTTCTCCACTTCCGAGGAGTGACAATCAATGTTGGATTGCCACTCTGCTCCTCCTCTATTTCCGAGGTGTGACAATCACTGGTAAACTGCCTCACCACTCCTACACCACTTCCGAGGAGTGACAATCACTGTTGGATTCCCACTTCACTCCTACACCACAATCACTGTCGTGTTGCCACTCCATTTCATTTGCACCTCTGAGGTGTAATAACCACTGTCTGTTTGCCACTCCGCACCTACTCCTATTCCGAGGAGGGCAATAACTGTCAGATTGCCACTCCATTCAAACTCCTCTTCCGAGGAGTGACAATAACTTTTGGATTGCCACTCGAACCCTAAACTGCTTCCGTGGGGCGACAAACATTGCCGGAAAGCCCCTCTGCTCCTACTCCTCATGCAGGGAGTGACAATCACTGTTGGATTGCAACTCCACTCCATCTCCACTTCCGAGGAGTGACAAACACTGTTAAATTGCCACTCCACTCCGACACCACATCCGAGGGGTGAAATTGAATGTTGCATTGCCACTCAGCTCCCACAACAATTCTGAGGAGTCACAATCACTTTCGCATTGCCAATATGTTCTTACTCGTCTTCCGAGAAGTGGCATTCACTGTCGGATTGCCATTCCGCACCTACTCCTTTTCCGAAAGTGACAATCACTGTTGGAATGCCACTCCACTCCTTCTCCAACTCCGAGGAATCATGATCGCTGCTAAATTGCTACTCCGCTCCTACACAACTTCCGAGGAGTGACAATCACTGTTGTATTGCAACCCGGCTCCTACAATACTTCCCAGGAGTGACAATCACTGTTGGATTGCCACTCCCTTCCTTCTCGAACTCCGAGGAGAGACAATCACTGCTAAATTGCCACTCTGCTCCTAGACCACTTCTGAGGAGTCACAATCACTGACGGGTTACCACTTGATTCCTATACCACAATCACTGTTGCATTGCCATTCCATTCCATCTGCAACTCTGAGGTGTAATAACCACTGTCGGATTGCCGCTCCACTCCTAGTTCACCTCCAAGAAGTGACAATTACTGTTGGAATGAAACTCCACATTCGCTGCTAAATTGCTCCTCCGCTCCTACAAAACGTCTGAGGAGTGACAATCACTGTTAGATTGCCGCTCTGCTCCTTCTCCAACTCCAAGGAGAGACAATCACTGCTAAATTGCCACTCCGCTCCTAGACCACTTCTGAGGAGTGAAAATTACTTTTGAATTATCACTACACTCCTACACCACAATCACTGCCGTGTTGCCACTCCATTCGATCTGCAACGCTGAGGTGTAGAAACCACTGTCGGATTGCCAGTCTGCACCTACTCCTCTTCAAAGGAGTGACAATCAATGCTAAGTTGCCAATCCGCTCCTACACCACTTGCGAGGAGTGACAATCACTGTTGGATTCCCCCTTCACTTATCCACCACAATCACTGTCGCGTTGCCTCTCCATTCCATGTGCAATTCTGAGTTGTAATAAGAACTGTCGAATAGCCAGTCCGTTCCTACTCCACTTCTGAGGAGTGACAATCACTGTCAGATTGCCACTCGGTTCCAACTCTTCTTCCGAGCAGTGTGAATCACGGTTGGATTGCTGCTCTCCTCCTACTCCACGTCTGAAGAGTGACAATGACTGTTGCGTTGTCACTCAGCCCCCATTACTATTCGAGGAGTGACAGTCACTGTCGCATTGCCAAAATGCTCCTACTCCTACCCCGAGGAGTGTCAATCACTGTCAGATTGCCAGTGCATTCCAACTCAACTTCCGAGGTGTGTCAATTACTGTTGGATTGCTAGTCCACTCCTACTCCACGTCCGAGAAGAAACAATCACTTTTGGATTTCCACTTCACTCCTACTCCAATTCCAAGAGGTGGTAATCACTGTCAGATTGCCAATCCGCTCCTTCTGCACTTCCGAGCAGTGCCAATCATGGATAAATTGCCACTCTGCTCCTACTCCACTTCCGAGGAGTGACAATTACTGTTGGATTGCCCCTCCGCCCTGACTCCACTTCCAAGGAGTGACAATGAATGTTGCATTGCCACTCAGCTCCCACTCAAATTCTGGTGAGTCACAATTACTGTCGTATTGCCAATTTGCTACTACTCCTCTTCCGACAATGGCAATTACTGTCGGATTACCACCCGCACCTCCTTCTATTCCGAACAGTGACTATCACTGTCGGATTGCCACTCCATTCCAATGCCTCTTCCGAGGAGTGACAATCAGTCTCGGATTGCCTCTCCGCCTCTAGACCACTTCCGTGGAGTGACAAACAGTGTCGGAAAGACGCTCTGCTCCTACTCCTCATCCAGGGAGTAACAATCACTGTTGGATTGCAACTCAGTTCCTTCTCCACTTCCAAGGAGTGACAAACACTGCTTAATTGCCACTCCAATCCTATGCCACGTCCAAGGAGTGACATTGACTGTTGCATTGCCACTCAGCTCCCACTACAATTCCGAGAAGTCACAATCACTTTCGCATTGCCAATATGTTCTTACTTGTCTTCCGAGAAGTGGCATTCACTTTCGGATTGCCACTCCGCACCCACTCCTTTTCCGAGGAGGGACAATCACTGTCGGATTGCCATTCCATTCCAACTTGTCTTCCAAGGAGTGAAAATCACTCTCCAATTGCCACGCCAGCCCTCTTCCACATCAGTGGAGTGACAAGTGTTGTTGGAAAGCCACTCTGCTCGTACTCCACTTCCGAGGAATGTCAATCACTATCGGATTAACAGTTGGTTCCTACTATTCTTCTGAGGAGTGTCAATTACTCTTAGATGGCCACTCCACTCCTAGTCCACCTCCAAGAAGTGACAATTACTGTTGGAACGCCACTCCACTCCTTCTCCAACTCCGAGGAGTCACAATCGCTGCTAAATTGCTATTCCGCTCCGACACAACTTCCAAGGAGTGACAATCACAGTTCGATTGCCACTCCGCTCCTACACCACTTTCGAGGAATGACAATCACTGTTGGATTGCCCCTCCACTCCTTCTCCAACTCCAAGGAGAGACAATCACTACTAAATTGCCACTCCACTCCTAGACCACTTTCAAGGAATGACAATCACTGTTGGATTAACACTTCACTCCTACACCACAATCACTGTTCCATTGCCACTCCATTCCATCTGCAACTCTGAGGTGTAATAACCACTGTCGGATTGCCACTCTGCACCTACTTATCTTCCAAAGAGTGACAATCAATGCTAAGTTTCCAATCCGCTCCTAAACCAATTCTGAGGAGTGACTATCACTTTTGGATTGCCACTGCACTGCTTCTCCACTTCTGAGGAGTGACAATCACTGTTGGATTGCTACTCTGCTCCTCCTCCATTTCCGAGGAGTGACAATCACTGCTAAACTGCCTCACTGCTCCTACACAACTTCCGAGGAGTGACAATCAATGTTGGATTCCCAGTTCACTCCTAGACCACAATCACTGTCGCTTTGCCACTCCATTTCATTTGTGACTCTGAGGTATAATAACCACTGACTGATTTCCACTCCGCACCTACTCCTAATCCGAGGAGGGACAATAATTGTTTGATTGCCACTCCATTCAAACTCCTCTTCCCAGGAGTGACAATCACTCTTGGATTGCCACTCTGCCCCTAAACCACTTCCGTGGAGTGACAAAAATTGTCGGATAGCCTCTCTGCTCCTGCTCCTCATGCAGGGAGTGACAATCACTGTTGGATTGCAACACCGCTCCATCTCCACTTCCGAGGAGTGACAAACACTGCTAAATTGCCACTCCACTCCTACAACACGTCCGAGGAGTGAAATTGACTGTTGCATTGCCACGCAGCTCCCACAACAATTCTGAGGAGTCACAATCACTTTCGCATTGCATATATGTTCTTACTCGTCTTCCGAGAAGTGGCATTCACTGTCGGATTGCCGTTCCACACCTACTCCTTTTCTGAAAGAGACAATCACTGTTGGAATGCCACTCCACTCCTTCTCCAACTCCGAGGAATCATAATCGCTGCTAAATTGCTACTCCGCTCCTACACAACTTCCGAGGAGTGACAATCACTTTTGGATTGCCACTCGGCTCCTACACTACTTCCCAGGAGTGAGAATCACTGTTGGATTGCTGCTCCACTCCTTCTCGAACTCCAAGGAGAGGCAATCACTGCTAAATTGCCACTCCGCTCCTAGACCACTTCCGAGGAGTCACAATCACTGACGGATTACCACTTGATTCCTACACCACAATCACTGTTGCATTGCTACTCCATTCCATCTGCAACTCTGAGGTGTAATAACCACTGTCAGATGGCCACTCTGCACCCACTCATCTTAGTAGGGGTGACAATCAATGTTACATTGCTAATTCACTCCTACACCACTTCTGAGGAGTGTCAATCACTGTCGGATTGCCACTGGGTTCCTAATATTCTTCTGAGGAGTGTCAATCACTTTTAGTTGGTCACTCCACTCCTAGTCCACGTCCAATAAGTGACAATTACTGTTGGAATGCCACTCCACTCCTTCTCCAACTCCGAGGAGTCACATTCGCTGCTAAATTGCTACTCCACTCCTACAAAAACTCTGAGGAGAGACAATCACTGTTAGATTGCCGCTCCACTCCTTCTCCAACTCCAAGGAGAGTCAATCACAGCTAAATTGCCACTCCACACCTAGACCACTTCTGAGGAGTGAAAATTACTTTTGAATTATCACTACACTCCTACACCACAATCACTGCCATGTTGCCACTCCATTCCATCTGCAATGCTGAGGTGTAATAACCACTGTGGGATTGCCAGTCTGCACCTACTCCTCTTCAAAGGAGTGACAATCAATGCTAAGTTGCCAATCCGCTCCTACACCACTTGCGAGGAGTGACAATCACTGTTGGATTCCCCCTTCACTTATCCACCACAATCACTGTCGCGTTGCCTCTCCATTCCATGTGCAACTCTGAGCTGTAATAACAACTGTCGAATTGCCAGTCCTTTCCTACTCCACTTCCGAGGAGTGACAATCACTGTCAGATTGCCACTCGGTTCCAACTCTTCTTCTGAGCAGTGTGAATCATGGTTGGATTGCTGCTCTGCTCCTACTTCACGCCTGAGGAGTGACAATGACAGTTGAGTTGTCACTCAGCCCCCATTACTATTCGAGGAGTGACAATCACTGTCGCATTGCCAAAATGCTGCTTCTCCTATCCCCTGGAGTGTCAATCACTGTCAGATTGCCAGTCCATTCCAACTCGACTTCCGGGGAGTGTCAATCACTGTTGGATTGCTAGTCCACTCCTACTCCACGTCCGAGAAGAAACAATCACTTTTGGATTTCCACTTCACTCCTACTCCAATTCCAAGAGGTGGTAATCACTGTCAGATTGCCAATCCGCTCCTTCTGCACTTCCGAGCAGTGCCAATGACGGATAAATTGCCACTCTGCTCCTACTCCACTTCCGAGGAGTGACAATTACTGTTGGATTGCCCCTCCACCCTGATTCCACTTCCGAGGAGCGACAATGAACGTTGCATTGCCACTCAGCTCCCACTCAAATTCTGGTGAGTCACAATTACTGTCGTATTGCCAATATCCTACTACTCCTCTTCCGACAATGACAATCACTGTCGGATTAACACTCCGCACCTGCTTCTATTCCGAACAGTGACAATCACTGTCGGATTGCCATTCCGTTCCAGCTCATCTTCCGAGGAGTGACAATCACTGTGGGATAGCCAACCCGCTCCGACACCACGTCGGAGGAGTCATAATCACTGTTGGTTTGCCACTCCGCTCCTACTGCTCTTCTGTGTAATGACAATCACTGTTGGAAAGCCATTCCGCTCCTACTCCTTTTCCCAGGAGCGAAAATCAATGCTAAATAGCCACTCCGCTCCTACACCACTTCCAAGGAGTGACAATCACTTTTGGATTGCCACTCCGCTCCTTCTCCACTTCTGAGGAGTGACAATCACTGCTAAATTGCCACTCCACTTCAACTCCACTTCTGAGAAGTGACAATGACTGTTGCTTTGCCACTTAGCTCCCAGTACAATTCTGAGGAGACACAATGAATGTCGCATTCCCACTTCACTCCTACTCCAATTCTGAGAGGTTGCAATTACTGTCGGATTGCCAATCCACTCATTCTCCACTACCAAGGTTTGGAATCACTGCTAAATTCCCACTCAGCTCCTACACCTCTTCCGAGGAGTGACAATCAAGGTTGGATTCCCACTTCACTCATCCACCACAATCGCTGTCGCTTTGCCACTTCATTCCATCTGCAACTCTGAGGTGTAATAACCACTGTCGAATTGCCACTCAGTTCCAACCCAGCTTACAAGTAGTGTCAATCAGTGTTGGATTGCCACTCCACTCCTTCTCCACTTCTGAGGAGTGACAATCACTGCTAAATTGCCTCTCCGCTCCGACTCAACTTCCAAGGAGTGACAACGTCTGTTGTATTGACCCTCAGCTCCCACTACAATTCCAAGGAGTCACAATCACAGTTGCATTCCCACTTCACTCTTATTCCACTTTCGGGAGGTGGTAATCACTGTCAGATTGCCACTCCACTTCTTCTCCACTATCAACGAGTGACAATCACTGCTCAATTGCCACTCCTCTCCTAAACCACATCCGAGGATTGACAATCACTGTTGGATTGCCAGTTCGCTCCTTGTCCACTTCCGAGGATTAACAATAACTGTTGCATTGCCAATCAGCTCCCACTACAATTCTGAAGAGTCACAATCACTGTCGCATTGCTAATATGTTCCTACTCCTCTTCCGAGAAGTGGCAATCACTGTCGGATAGCCAATCCGCACCTACACCTGTTCCTAGGAATGACAATCACTATTGGATTGCCACTCCATTCCAAGTCATCTTCTGAGGAGTGACAATCACTCTCGGATTGCCACCCTGCTCCTACTCCACTTCCGTGGAGTGAGAATCATTGTCGGAAAGCAACTCCATTCCAACACTTTTCCGAGGAGTGTTAATCACTGTTGGATTGCCAGTGCACTCCTTCTCCACTTCTGAGGAGTGACAATCACTGCTAGATTGCCACTTCACTCCTAAACCACTTCCGAGGAGTGACATTCACTGTTGGATTCCCACTTCACTCCTACACCACAATCGCTGTCGCTTTATCTCTCCACTCCATCTGCAACTCTGAGTTGTAATAAACACTGTCAAATTGCCACTCCGTTCCAACTCATCTTCCGAGGAGTGACAAACTCTCTTGGATTGCCAGGCCACCCCTACTCCACTTCCATGGAGTGACGATCACTGTTGCAAAGCAACTCCACTCTTACTCCACTTCTGAGGAGTGTCAATCACGGTTAGATTCCAACTTCACTCCTACTCTACTTCCGAGAGGTAGCAATCACTCTTGGATTGCCATTCCTCTCCTTCTCTAACTCCGAGGAGTGACAATCACTGCTAAATTGCCACTCTGCTCCTATACCAAATCTGAGGAGTGACAATCACTGTTGGATTGCCACTCCACTCCGACTCCAATTCCGCAGAATGACAATGACGGATACATTGCCAATATGCTATTACTCCTATTCCAAGAAGCAGCAATCACTGTTGGATTACCACTCCACACCTACTCATTTTCCAAGGAGTGACAATCAAAGTCAGATTGCCACTCGGTTCCAACTCTTCTTCTGAGGAGTGTCAATCACTGTTGGATTGCCACTCCACACCTATTCCACATCCGAGTAATGACAATCACTGCTGGATTCCCACTTCACTCCTTCTCCACTTCCAAGGAGTGACAATCACTGCTACATTGCCACTCCGCTCCTACACCACTTCCAAGGAGTGACAATTACTGTCGGATTGTTAATCAGCTCCTACTGCAAACCCGAGGAGTGACAATCACCATCGCTTTGCCAATACACTCCTACCCCTCTTCTGAGAAATGAGAATCATTCTCGAGTTGCCACTCCGCAAGTACTCCCATTCCAAGGAGAGACAATCACTGTTGGATTGCCACTCAGTTCCAACTCTTCTTCCGAGGAGTCTCAATCACGGTTCGATTGCAACTCTGCTCCTACTCCACTTCCGAGGAGTGACATTGACTGTTGCATTGCCACTCAGCTCCCACTACCGTTCCGAGGAGTCGCAATCACTTTTGCATTGCCAATATGTTCTTACTCGTCTTCCGAGAATTGGCATTCAATGTTGGATTGCCGTTCCGCACCTACTCCTTTCCGAGGAATGAAAATCACTGTCGGATTGCCATCCCATTCCAACTTGTCTTCCATGGGGTGACAATCACTCACCAATTGCGACGCCACCCCTTTTCCACATCCGTGGAGTGACAATTGCTGTTGGAAAGCCACTCTGCTCGTACTCCACTTCCGAGGCGTGTCAATCACTATCAGATTGCCAATTGGTTCCTACTATTCTTCTGAGGATTGTCAATCATTCTTAGATGGCCACTCCACTCCTAGTCCACCTCCAAGAAGTGACAATTACTGTTGTAATTCCACTCCACTCATTCTCCAACTCCGAGGAGTCACAATCGCTGCTAAATTGCTACTCTGCTCCTACACAAATTCCAAGGAGTGACAAACACAGTTCGATTGCCACTCCGCTCCGAGTTAACGTACGGGGAGTGACAATCACTGTCGGATTACCACTTCACTCCTAGACCACAATCACTGTTGCATTGCCACTCCATTCCATTTGCAACTCTGAGGTGTAATAGCCACTGTCGGATTGCCACTCTGCACCTATTCATCTTCCAAGGAGTTTCAATCAATGCTCAATTGACTATCACTGTTGGATAGGCACTCCACTCCTTCTCCACTTCCGAGGAGTGACAATCACTGCTAAATTGCGACTCTGCTCCATCCGAGGAGTGACAATCACTGTTGGATTTCCATTCTGCTCCTCCTGCATTTCCGAGGAGTGACAATCACTGCTAAACTGCCTCACCGCTCCTACACCACTTCCGAGGAGTGACAATCACTGTTGGATTCCCACTTCACTCCTACACGACAATCACTCTCGCGTTGCCACTCCATTTCGTTTGCGACCCTGAGGTGTAATAACCACTCTCTGAATGCCACTCCACACTTACTCCCATTCCGAGGAGGGACAATAAAAGTCGGATTGCCACTCCATTCAATCTCCTCGTCTGAGGAGTAACGATCACTCTTGGATTGCCACCCGCCCCTAGACCACTCCCGCGGAGTGACAAACACAGTCGGTAAGCCACCCTGCTCCTACTCCTCATCCAGGGAGTGACATTCACTGTTGGATTGCACCTCCACTCCTTCTCCACATCCGAGGAGTGACAAACACTACTAAATTGCCACTCCACTCCTACACCACGTCTGAAGAGTGACTTTGACTTTTGCATTGCCACGCAGCTCCCTCAACAATTCTGAGGAGTCAAAATCGCTTTTGCATTGCCAATATGTTCTTACTTGTCTTCCGAGAAGTGGCATTCAATGTCGGATTGCCATTCCGCACCTACTCCTTTTCCAAAAGTGACAATGACTGTTGGATTTCCACTCTGCTCCTCCTCCATTTCCGAGGAGTGACAATCACTGCTAAACTGTCTCACCGCTCCTACACCACCTCTGAGGAGTGACAATCACTGTTGGATTCCCACTTCACTCCTACACCACAATAACTGTTTTGTTGCCACTCCATTTCATTTGCGACTCTGAGGTGTAATAACTAATGTCTGATTGCCACTCCACACATACTCCTATTCCAAGGAGGGACAATAACTGGCGGATTGCCACTCTAATCAAACTCCTCTTCTGAGGAGTGACAATCACTCTTGGATTGCCACTCTGCCCCTAGACAACTTCCGTGGGGTGACAAACACTGTCAGAAAGAAACTCTGCTCCTACACCTCATCCAGGGAGTGACAATCACTGTTGGATTGCAACTCCACTCCTTCTCCTCTTCCGAGGAGTGACAATCATTGCTAAACTGTCTCACCGCTCCTACACCACTTCCGAGGAGTGACAATCACTGTTGGATTCCCACTTCACTCCTACACCACAGTAACTGTTTTGTTGCCACTCCATTTCATTTGCGACTCTGAGGTGTAATAACTACTGTCTGATTGCCACTCCACACATACTCCTATTCCGAGGAGGGACAATAACTGGCGGATTGCCACTCTAATCAAACTCCTCTTCTGAGGAGTGACAATCACTCTTGGATTGCCACTCTGCCCCTAGACGACTTCCGTGGGGTGACAAACACTGTCGGAAAGCAACTCTGCTCCTACACCTCATCCAGGGAGTGACAATCACTGTTGGATTGCAACTCTGCTCCTTCTTCTCTTCCGAGGAGTGACAAACACTGCAAAATTGCCACTCCACTCCTACACGACGTCCGAGGAGTGACATTGACTTTTGCATTGTCACGCAGCTCCCACAACAATTCTGAGGAGCCACAATCATTTTTGCATTGCCTATATGTTGTTACTCGTCTTCCGAGAAGTGGCATACACTATCGGATTGCCATTCCGCACCTACTCCTCTTCCGAAAGTGACAATCACTATTGGAATGCCACTCCACTCCTTCTCCACCTCCGAGAAATCATAATCACTGCTAAATTGTTACTCCGCTCCTAAACAACTTGCGAGGAGGGACAATCACTGTTGGATTGCCACTCGGCTCTTACTCCACTTACGAGGAGTGACAATCAATGTTGGATTGCTGCTCTACTCCTTCTCGAACTCCGAGGAGAGACAATCACTGCTAAATTGACGCTCCTAGACCACTTCCGAGGAGTCACAATCACTGACGGATTACCGCTTGACTCCTACACCACAATCACTGTTGCATTGCCACTGCAAAGCAACTACAATTCTGATGTGTAATAACCACTGTCGGATTGCCACTCTGCACCTACTCATCTTATGGGGAATGACAATCAATGCTAAATTGCCAATTCACTCCTACACCACTTCTGAGGAGTGACTATCACTGTTGGATTGCCACTCCACACCTTCTCCACTTCCAAGGGGTGACAATCACAGCTAAATTGCCACTCCGCTCCATCCAAGTAGCGACTATCTCTGTTGCATTGCCACTCAGCTCCCAGTACAATTCCGAGTAGTCACAATCACTTTCGCATTGCCAGTATGTTCTTACACATCTTCAGAAAAGTGGCATTCACTGTCGGATTGCCACTCCACACCTACTCATTTTCCATGGAGTGACAATCACTGTCGGATTGCCATTCCTTTCCAACAGGTCTTCCAAGGAGTGACAATCACTCTCCAATTGACACGCCAACAATCTTCCACATCCATGGAGTGACAATTGCTGTCGGAATGCCACTCTGCTCGTACTCCACTTCCGAGGAGTGTCAATCACTATTGGATTGCCACTTGGTTCCTACTATTCTTCTGAGGAGTGTCAATCACTCTTAGATGGCCACTCCACTCCTAGTCCACCTCCAAGAAGTGACAATTACTGTTGGAATGCCACTCCACTCCATCTCCAACTCCAAGGAGTCACAATCCTTGTTAAATTGCTACTCCACTCCTACACAACTTCCAAGGAGTGACAATCACAGTTCGATTGCCACTCTTCTCCTACGCCACTTTCGAGGAATGACAATCACTGTTGGATTGCCCCTCCAATCCTTCTCCAAATTCGAGGTGTGACAATATCGGCTAAATTGCCACTCCGCACCTAGACCACTTCCGAGGAGTGACAATCATTGTCGATTACCACTTCACTCCTAGACCACAATCACTGTTGCATTGCCACTCCATTCCATCTGCAACTCTGAGGTGTAATAACCACTGTCGGATTGCCACTCTGCACCTACTCATCTTCTCATCTTCCAAGGAGTGACAATCAATGCTAAATTGCCAAATCCGCTCCTTCACCAATTCTGAGGAGTGACTATCACTGTTGGATTGGCACTCGACTGCTTCTCCACTTCCGAGGAATGACAATCACTGCTAAATTGCCACTCTGCTACATACGAGGAGTGACAATCACTGTTGGATTGCCACTCTGCTCCTCCTCCATTTCCGATGAGTGACAATGACTGCTAAACTGCCTCACCGCTCCTACACCACTTCTGAGGATTGACAATCACTGTTGGATTCCCATTTCGCTCCTACACCCCAATCACTCTCGCGTTGCCACTCCATTTCATTTGCGACTCTGAGGTGTAATAACCACTGTCTGATTGCCACTCCGCACATACTCCTATTCCGAGGAGGGACAATAACTCTCAGTCTGCCACTACATTCAAACTCCTCTTCTGAGGAGTGGCAATCACTCTCGGATTGCCATTCCACCCCTAGACCACTTCCGTGGAGTGACATACACTGTCGGAAAGCCACTCTGCTCCTACTCCTCATCCAAGGAGTGACAATCAATGCTAAGTTGCCAATCTGCTCCTACACCACTTCCGAGGAGTGACAATCACTGTTGGATTCCCACTTCACTCATCCACCAATATCACTATTGCGTTGCCGCTCCATTCGATCTGTAACTCTGAGGCATGATAACCACTGTCGAGTAACCAGTCCATTCCTACTCCACTTCCGAGGAGGGACAATCACTGTCAGATTGACGCTCAGTTCCAACTCTTCTTCCGAGGAGTGTCAATCACGGTTGGATTGTTACTCCGCTTCCGAGGATTGACATTGACTGTTGCACTGCCACTCAGCTCCCACTACAATTCCGAGGAGTCACAATCACTTTCGCATTGCCAATATATTCTTACTCGTCTTCCGAGAATTTGCATTCACTGTCGGATTGCGATTCCATTCCAACTCATCTTCCATGGAGTGACAATCACGCACCAATTGCCACGCAACCCCTCTTCCACATCCGTGGAGTTACAATTGCTGTCGGAAATCCAGTCTGCTCGTATCCCCCTTCCAAGGAGTGTCAATCACTATCGGATTGCCACTCCGTTCAAACTCCTCTTCCGAGAAGTGCCAATCACTCTCAGGTTGCCAGTCCACCCTGGACCACTTCCGTGGAGTGGCAAACACTGTTGGAAAGCAACTCTGCTCCTATTTCTCATCCAGGGAGTGACAATCACTGTTGGATTGCAACTCCGCTCCTTCTCCGCTTCCGAGGAGTGACAAACACTGCTAAATTGCCACTCCACTCCTACACCACGTCCGAGGAGTGACATTGACTTTTGCATTGCCATGCAGCTCCCACAACAATTCTGAGGAGTCACAATCAATTTTGCATTGCCAATATGTTCTTACCCGTCTTCCGAGAAGTGGCATCCACTGTCGGATTGCCATTCCGCACCGATCCTTTACCGAAATTGACAATCACTGTTGGAATGCCACTCCACTCCTTCTCCAACCCCGAGAATTCATAATCGCTGCTAAATTGCTACTACACTCCTACGCAACTTCTGAGGAGTGACAATCACTGTTGGAATGCCACTCGGCTCCCACACCATTTCCGAGGAGTGACAATCACTGTTGGATTGCCGCTCCACTCCTTCTCGAACTCCGAGGAGAGACAATCACTGCTAAATTGTCACTCCGCTCCTAGACCACTTCCGAGGAGTCACAATCACTGACGGATTACCGCTTGAATCCTACACCACAACACTGTTGCATTGCCACTCCATTCCATCTGCAACTTTGAGGTGTAATAACCATTGTCATATTGCCACTCTGCAACTACTCATCTCACGAGGAATGTCAATCAATTCTAAATTGCCAATTCACTCCTACACCACTTCTGAGGAGTGACTATCGCTGTTGGATTGCCACTCCACTCTGTCTCCACTTCCAAGGGGTGACAATCACTGCTAAATTGCCACTCCACTCCATCCGAGTAGCGACAATGACTGTTGCATTGCCACTCAGCTCCCACTACAATTCCGAGGAGTCACAATCACTTTCGCATTGCCAGAATGTTCTTACTCGTCTTCTGAGAACTGGCATTCACTGTCGGATTGCCATTCCTTTCCAACTCATCTTCCAACGAGTGACAATCACTCTCCAATTTCCACGCCACCCCCCTTCCACATCCATGGAGTGACAATTGCTGTCAGAATGCCACTCTGCTTGTACTCCACTTCCGAGGAGTGTCAATCACTATCGGATTGCCACTTGGTTCCTACTATTCTTCTGAGGAGTGTCAATCACTTTTAGATGGCCTCTCCACTCCTAGTCCACCTCCAAGAAGTGACAATTACTGTTGGAATGCCACTCCACTCCTTCTCCAACTCCGAGGAGTCACAATCGCTGCTAAATTGCTACTGCGGTCCTAAAAAACTTCTGAGGAGTGACAATCACTGTTGGATTGCCGCTCCGCTCCTTCTCCAACTCCAAGGAGAGACAATCACTGCTAAATTGCCACTCCACTCCTAGACCACTTCCGAGGAGTGACAATTACTGTTGAATTACCACTTCACTCCTACACCACAATCACTGCCGCATTGCCACTCCATTCCATCTGCAACTCTGAGGTTTAATAACCACTGTCGGATGGCCACTCTGCACCTACTCCACTTCCAAGGAGTGACAATCAATGCTAAGTTGCCAATCTGCTCCTACACCACTTCCGAGGAGTGACAATCACTGTTGGATTCCCACTTCACTCATCCACCAATATCACTATTGCGTTGCCGCTCCATTCGATCTGCAACTCTGAGGCGTGATAACCACTGTCGAATTGCCAGTCCATTCCTACTCCACTTCCGAGGAGTGACAATCACTGTCAGATTGACGCTCAGTTCCAACTCTTCTTCTGAGGAGTGTCAATCACAGTTGGATTGCTACCCTGCTCCTACTCCACTTCCGAGGATTGACATTCACTGTTGCATTGCCACTCAGCTCCCACGACAATTCCGAGGAGTCACAATCACTTTCGCATCGCCAATATATTCTTACTTGTCTTCCGAGAATTGGCATTCACTGTCGGATTGCCATTCCGCACCTAATCATTTTCCGAGGAGTGACAATCACTGTCAGATTGCCATTCCATTCCAACTCATCTTCCAAAGAGTGACAATCACGCACCAATTGCCACACAACCCCTCTTCCACATCCGTGGAGTTACAATTGCTGTCAGAAATCCAGTCTGCTCGTACCCCCTTTCCGAGGAGTGTCAATCACTATCGGATTACCACTCCGTTCAAACTCCTCTTCCGAGAAGGGCCAATCACTCTCGGATTGCCACTCCACCCTGGACCACTTCTGTGGAGTGACCACAACTGTTGGAAAGCAACTCTGCTCCTATTCCTCATCCAGGGAGTGACAATCACAGTTGGATTGCAACTCCGCTCCTTCTGCGCTTCCGAGGAGTGACAAACACTGCCAAATTGCCACCCCACTCCTACACCACATCCAAGGAGTGACATTGACTGTTGCATTGCCACTCAGCTCCCAGTACAATTCCGAGGAGTCACAATCACTTTCGCATTGCCAATATGTTCTTACTCATCTTCCGGGAAGTGGCATTCACTGTCGGATTGCCATTCTGCACCTACTCCTTTTCCGAGGAGTGACAATCACTGTCGGATTGCCATTCCATTCCAACTTCTCCTCCAAGGAGTGACAATCACTCTCCAATTGCCATGCCAACCATCTTCCACACCCGTGGAGTGACAATTGCTGTTGGAAATCCACTCTGCTCGTACTCCACTTCCGAGGAGTGTCAATCACTATCGGATTGCCACTTGGCTCCTACTATTCTTCTGAGGAGTGTCAATCACTCTCCGATCGCCACTCCACTCGTAGACCACCTCCAAGAAGTGTCAATAACTGTTGGAATGCCACTCCATTCCTTCTCCAACTGCGAGGAATCACAATCCTTGTTAAATTGCTACTCCGCTCCTACACAACTTCCAAGGAGTGACAAGCACAATTTGATTGCCACTCTGCTCCTGCACCACTTTCGAAGAATGACAATCACTGTTGGATTGCCCCTCCAATCCTTCTCCAACTCCGAGGAGAGACAATTTCTGCTAACTTGCCAGTCCGCTCCTAGACCACTTCCGAGGAGTGACAATCACTGTTGGATTACCACTTCACTCCTAGACCACAATCACTGTTGCATTGCCAGTCCATTCCATCTGCAACTCTGAGGTGTAATAACCCCTGTCAGATTGCCACTCTGCACCTACTCATCTTCTGAGGAGTGACAATCAATGCTAAATTGCCAATCCGCTCCTACACCAATTCTGAGGATTGATTATCACTGTTGGATTGGCACTCAACTGCTTCTCCCATTCCGAGGAGTGACAATCACTGCTAAATTGCCACTCTGCTCCATCCGAGGAGTGACAATCACTGTTGGATTGCCACTCTGCTCCTCCTCCATTTCCGAGGAGTGAAAATCACTGGTAAACTGCCTCACTGCTCCTACTCCACTTCGGAGGAGTGACAATCACTGTTGGATTCCCACTTCACTCCTACAGCACAATCAATGTCGCGTTGCCACTCCATTTCATCTGCGACTCTGAGGTGTAATAACCACTGTCAGATTGCCACTCCGCACCTACTCCTATTCTGAGAAGGGACAATAACTCTCGGATTGTCACTCCATTAAAACTCCTCTTCCAAGGAGTGAAAATCACTCTTGGATTGCCACTCCACCCCTAAACCACTTCCGTGGAGTGACAAACACTGTCAGAAAGCCACTCTGCTCCTGTTCCTCATCCAGGGAGTGACAATCACTGTTGGATTGCAACCCCGCTCCTTCTCCACTTCCGAGGAGCGACAAACACTGCTAAATTACCACTCCACTCCTACACCATGTCCGAAGAGTGACATTGACTTTTGCATTTCCACGCAGCTCCCACAACAATTCTGAGTAGTCACAATCACTTTTGCATTGCAAATATGTTCTTACTCATCTTCCGAGAGGTGGCATTCACTGTCGGATTGCCATTCCGCACCTACTCCTTTTCCAAAAGTGACAATCACTGTTGGAATGCCACTCCACTCCTTCTCCAACTGCGAGAAATCATAATCGCTGCTAAATTGCTGCTCCGCTCCTACACAACGTCTGAGGAGTGACAATCACTGTTGGATAGGCACTCAGCTCCTACACCAATTCCGAGGAGTGACAATCACTGTTCGATTGACACTCCAATCCTTTACGCACTCTGAGGAGAGACAATCACTGCTAAATTGCCACTCCGCTCCTAGACCACTTCTGAGGAGTGACAATCACTGTCGGATTACCCCTCCACTCCTTCTCCACTTCCAAGGGGTGACAATCGCTGTTGGATAGCCATTCGGCTCCTACACCAACTCCGAGGAGTGACAATTACTGTTGGATTGCCGCTCCACTCCTTTTCGAACTCTGAGGAGAGACAATCACTGCTAAATTGCCACTCCGCTCCTAGACCACTTCCGAGGAGTGAAAATCACTGTCGGATTACCCCTCCACTCCTTTTCCACTTCCAAGGGGTGACAATCACTGCTAAATTGCCAATCAGCTACATCCGAGTAGCGACAATCACTGTTGCATTGCCACTCAGCTCCCACTACAATTCCGAGCAGTCACAATCACTTTCGCTTTGCGAGTATGTTCTTACTCATCTTCCGAGAAGTGGCATTCACTGTCAGATTGCCACTCCGCACCTACTGCTTTACCGAGGAGTGACAATCACTGTTGGATTGCTATTCCTTTCTAACTGGTCTTCCAACGAGTGACAATCATTCGCCAATTGCCACGCCACCAATCTTCCACATCCGTGGAGTGACAATTGCTGTCAGAATGCCACTCTGCTCGTACTCCACTTCCGAGGAGTGTCAATCACTATCGGATTGCCACTTGGTTCCTACTATTCTTCTGAGGAGTGTCAATCACTCTTAGATGGCCACTCCACTCCTAGTCCACCTCCAAGAAGAGACAATTACTGTTGGAATGCCACTCCGCTCCTTCTCCAACTCTGAGGAGGCACAATTGCTGCTAAATTGCTACTCCGCTTCTACACAACCTCCAAGGAGTGACAATCACAGTTCGATTGCCAGTCTGCTCCTACACCACTTCCGAGGAATGACAATCATTGTTGGATTGCCCCTCCACTCCTTCTCCAACTCCAAGGAGAGACAAACACTGCTATATTGCCACTCCGCTCCTAGACGACTTCTGAGGAGTGACAATCACTGTCGGATTGGCAATAAACTGCTTCTCCACTTCTGAGGAGTGACAATCACTGCTAAATTGCCACTCTGCTGCATTCGAGGAGTGACAAGCACTGTTGGATTGCCACTCTGCTTCTCCTCCATTTCCAAGGAGTAACAATCACTGCTAAACTGCCTCACCGGTCCTACACCTCCTCCGAGGAGTGACAATCACTGTTGGATTCCCACTTCACTCCTACACCACAATCAATGTCGTATTGCCACTCCATTTCATTTGCGACTCTGAGGTGTAATAACCACTGTCTGATTGCCACTACGCACATACTCCTATTCTGAGGAGGGACAATAACTCTCGGATTGCCAGTCCATTCAAACTCCTCTTCCGAGGAGTGACAATTACTCTTGGATTGCCACTTTGCACCTAGACCACTTCCGTGGAGTGGCAAACACTGTCGAACGCCACTCTGCACCTACTCCTCATCCAGGGAGTGACAATCACTGTTGGATTGCAACTCCGCTACTTCTCCACTTCCGAGGAGTGACAATCACTGCTATATTGCCACTCCACTCCTACACCACGTCCGAGGAGTGACATTGAACTTTGCATTGCCACGAAGCTCCCACAACAATTCTGAGGAGTCACAATCACTTTCGCATTGCCAATATGTTCTTACTCATCTTCCGAGAAGTGGCAATCACTGTCGGATTGCCTCTCGGCACCTACTCCTTTTCCGAGGAGTGACAATCACTGTCGGATTGCCATTCCATTCAAACTCGTCTTCCAAGGAGTGACAATCACTCTCCAATTGCCACGCCACCCCTCTTCCACATCCGTGGAGTGATAATCACTTTTGGACTGCCCCTCCATCCTTCTCCAACTCCAAGGAGACACAATCACTGCTAAATTGCCACTCCGCTCCTAGACCACTTCCGAGATGTGACAATCACTGTCAGATTACCACTTCACTTTAGACCACAATCACTTTTGCATTGCCACTCCATTCCATCTGCCACGCTGAGGTGTAATAACGACTGTCGGATTGCCACTCTGCACCTACTCATCTTCTAAGGATTGACAATCAATGTTAAATTGCCAATCCGCTCCTTCACCAATTCTAAGGAGTGACTATCACTGTTGTATTGGCACTCCACTGCTTCTCCACTTCCGAGGAGTGACAATCACTGTTAGATTGCCACTCTGCTCCTGCTGCATTTCCGAGGAGTGACAATCACTGCTAAACTGCATCACTGCTCCGACACCACCTCCGAGGAGCGACAATCACTGTGGGATTCCCACTTCACTCCTATACCACAAACACTGTCGCATTGCCAGTCCATTTCATTTGCGACTCCGAGGTGCAATAACCACTGTCTGACTGCCACTCCGCACATACTCCTATTCCGAGGAGGGAAGATAACTCTCGGATTGTCACTCCATTCAAACTCCGCTTCCGAGGAGTGACAATCACTCTTCGATTGCCACTCCGCCCCTAGACCACTTCTGTGGAGTGAAAAACACTGTCGGAACGCCACTCTGCTCCTAATCCTCATCCAGGGAGTGACAATCACTGTTGGACTGCAACTCCGCTCCTCCTCCACTTCCAAGGAGTGACAATCACTGCTAAAATGCCACTCCACTCCTACACCACGTCCAAGGAGTCTCTTTGACTTTTGCATTGCCACGCAGCTCCCACAACAATTCTGAGTAGTCACAATCACTTTCGCTTTGCTAATATGTTCTTACTCATCTTCTGAGAAGTGGCATTCACTGTCCAATTGCCATTCCGCACCTACTCCTTTTCCGAAACTGACAATCACTGTTGGAATGCCACTCCACTCCTTCTCCAACTCCCGGAAATCATAATAGCTGCTAAATTGCTACTCCGCTCCTACACAACTTCCGAAGAGTGACAATCAGTGTTGGATTGCCTCTCCACTCCTTCTCAACCTCCGAGGAGAGACAATCACTGCTAAATTGACACTCCGCTCCTAGACCACTTCCAAGGAGTCACAATCACTGACGGATTACCGCTTGACTCCTACACCACAATCACTGTTTCATTGCCCCTCCATTCCATCTGCAACTCTGAGGTGCAATAACCACTGTCGAATTGCCAGTCCATTCCTACAACACTTCCGAGGAGTGACAATCACGGTTGGATTGCTACCCTGCTCCTACTCCACTTCCGAGGAGTGACATTGACTGTTGCATTGACATTCAGCTCCCACTACAATTCCAAGGAGTCACAATCAAATTCGCATTGCCAATATGTTCTTACTCGTCTTCCGAGAAATGGCTTTGGAATTGCCACTCTGCACCTATTCCTTTTCCAAGGAGTGACAATCACTGTCAGATTGCCATTCCATGCCAACTAGTCTTCCATGGAGTGACAATCACTCACCAATTGCCACACCACCCCTCTTCCACATCTGTGGAGTGACAATTGCTGTCGGAAAGCCAGTCTGCTCGTAATCCCCTTCCGAGGATTGTCAATCACTATTGGATTGCCACTCCGTTCAAACTCCTCTTCCGAGAAGTGTCATTCAATCTCGGATTGCCACTCTGCCCCTAGACCATTTCCATGGAGTGACAAACACTGTCGGAAAGCCACTCTGCTCCTACTCCTCATCCAGGGAGTGACAAGCACTGTTGGATTGAAACTCTGCTCCTTCTCCGCTTCCGAGGATTGACAAACACTGCTAAATTGCCACTCCGCTGCTACACCACGTCCGAGGAGTGACACTGACTCTTGCATTGCCATTCAGCTCCCACTACAATTCCTAGGAGTCACAATCACTTTCGCATTGCCAATATGTTCTTACTCTTCTTTCGAGAAGTGGCATTCACTGTCGGATTGCCACTCAGCACCTACTCCTTTTCCGAGGAGTGACAATAACTGTCGGATTGCCAGTCGATTCAAACTCATCTTCCAAGGAGTGACAATCACTCACCATTTGCCACGCCAGCCCTCTTCCACATCCGTGGAGTGACAGTCACTGTTGGACTGCCCCTCCATCCTTCTCCAACTCAGAGGAGACACAATCACTGCTGAATTGCCACTCCGCTCCTAGACCACTTCTGAGGAGTGACAATCACTGTCGGATTACCACTTCACTTTAGACCACAATCACTGTTGCATTGCCATTCCATTCCATCTGCCACTCTGAGGTGTAATAACGACTGTCGGATTGCCACTCTGCACCTACTCATCTTCCAAGGATTGACAATCAATGCTAAATTGCCAATCCGCTCCTTCACCAATTCTGAGGAGTGACTATCACTGTTGTATTGGCACTCCACTGCTTCTCCACTTCCGAGGAGTGATAATCACTGCCAAAATGCCACTCTGCTGCATTCAAGGAGTGACTATCACTGTTGGATTGCCATTCCACTCCTTCTCCACATCCAAGGGGTGACAATCACTGCTAAATTGCCACTCCGCTCCATCCGACTAGCGACAATCACTGCTGCATTGCCACTCAGCTCCCACTACAATTCCGAGGAGTCACAATCACTTTCGCATTGCCAGACTGTTCTTACTCATCTTCTGAGAGGTGGCATTCACTGTCGGATTGCCACTCCGCACCTACTCCTTTACCGAAGAGTGACAATCACTGTCGGATTGCCATTCCTTTCCAACTCGTCTTCCAACGAGTGACAATCACTCTCCAATAGCCACGCTACCCCTCTTCCACATCCATGGAGTGACAATTGCTGTCGGAAAGCCACTCTGCTCGTAGTCCACTTCCGAGGAGTGTCAATCACTATCAGATTGCCACTTGTTTCCTACCATTCTTCTGAGGAGTGACAATCACTCTTAGATGGCCACTACACTCCTAGTTCACGTCCAAAAACTGACAATTACTGTTGGAATGCCACTCCACTCCTTCTCCAACTCCAAGGAGAGACAATCACTATTGGATTGCCACTCCCTTCCTTCTCCAACTCCAAGGAGAGACAATCACTGCTAAATTGCCACTCCACTCCTAGACCACTTCCGAGGAGTGACAACTACTGTTGAATTACCACTTCGCTCCTACACCACAATCACTGCCGCATTGCCACTCCATTCCATATGCAACTCTGAAATGTAATAACCACGGACAAATTGCCAGTCCATTCCTACTATACTTCTGAGGAGTGACAATCATGGTTGGATTGCTACCCTGCTCCTACTCCACTTCCGAGGAGTGACATTGACTGTTGCATTGCCATTCAGCTCCCACTACAATTCCGAGGAGTCACAGTAACTTTCGCATTGCCAATATGTTCTCACTCGTCTTCCGAGAAATGGCATTCGGATTGCGACTCTGCACCTATTCCTTTTCCGAGGAGTGACAATCACTGTCAGATTGCCATTCCATGCCAAGTAGTCTTCCATGGAGTGACAATCACTCACCAATTGCCACGCCACCCCTCTTCCACATCCGTGGAGTAACAATTGCTGTCGGAAAGCCAGTCTGCTCGTAATCCCCTTCCGAGAAGTGTCAATCACTATTGGATTGCCACTCCGTTCAAAATCCTCCTCCGAGAAGTGTCATTCAATCTCGGATTGCCACTCTGCCCCTAGACCACTTCCGTGGAGCGACAAACACTGTCGGAAAGCCACTCTGCTCCTACTCCTCATCCAGGGAGTAACAAGCACTGTTGGATTGAAAGTCTGCTCCTTCTCCGCTTCCAAGGATTGACAAACACTGCTAAATTGCCACTCCGCTGCTACACCACGTCCGAGGAGTAACATTGACTGTTGCATTGCCATTCAGCTCCCACTACAATTCTGATGAGACACAATCACTTTTGCATTGCCAGTATGTTCTTACTCGTCTTCCGAGAAGTGCCATTCACTGTCAGATTGCCACTCCGCACCTACTCCTTTTCAGAGGAGTGACAATCACTGTCGGATTGCCATTCCATTCCAATTCGTCTTCCAAGGACAATCACTCTCCAGTTGCCACGCCAACCCTCTTCCACATCCGTGGAGTGACAATTGCTGATGGAAAGCAACTCTGCTCGTACTCCCCTTCCGAGGAGTGTCAATCACTATTGGATTGCCACTCCATTCAAAATCCTCTTCCGAGAAGTGTCATTCAATCTCGGAGTGCCACTCTGCCCCTAGACCACTTCCGTGGAGTGACAAACACTCTCGGAAAGCCATTCTGCTCCTACTCCTCATCCAGGGAGTGACAAGTACTGTTGGATTGCAACTCCGCTCCTTCTCCGCTTCCGAGGATTGACAAACACGGCTAAATTGCCACTCCGCTCCTACACCATGTTCGAGGAGTGACATTGACTGTTGCATTGCCATTCAGCTCCCACTACAATTCCGAGGAGTCACAATCACTTTCGCATTGCCAGTATGTTCATACTCATCTTCCGAGAAGTGCCATTCACTGTCGGATTGCCACTCCGCACCTACTCCTTTTCCGAGGAGTGACAATCACTGTCGGATTGCCATTCCATTCCAATTCGTCTTCCAAGGAGTGACAATCACTCTCCAGTTGCCACGCCAACCCTCTTCCACATCCGTGGAGTGACAATTGTTGTCGGAAAGCCACTCTGCTCGTACTCCCCTTCCGAGGAGTGTCAATCACTATCGGATTGGCACTTGGTTCCTACTATTCTTCTGAGGAGTGTCAATCACTCTTAGATGTCCACTACACTCCTAGTCTAGGTCCAAGAAGTGACAATAACTGTTGGAATGCCACTCTACTCCTTCTCCAACTCCGAGGAGTCACAAACGCTGCTAAATTGCTACTCTGCTCCTACACAACTTCCAAGGAGTGACAATCACAGTTTGATTGCCGCTCTGCTCCCAAACCACTTTCGAGGAATGATAATCATGGAATGCCTGTCCATTCCTTCTCCAACTCCGAGGAGAGACAATCACTGCTAAGTTGCCACTCCGCTCCTAGACCACTTCCGAGGAGTGACAATCACTGTCGGATTACCACTTCACTCCTAGACCACATTCACTGTTGCATTGCAACTCCATTCCATCTGCAACTCTGATGTGTAATAACCACTGTTAGATTGCCAATCTGCACTTACTAATCTTCCAAGTAGTGACAATCAATGCTAAATTGCCAATCCGCTCCTTCACCAATTCTGAGGAGTGACTCTCACTGTTGGATTGGCAATAAACTGCTTCTCCACCTCTGAGGAGTGACAATCACTGCTAAATTGCCACTCTGCTGCATTCGCGGAGTGACAATCACTGTTGGATTGCCACTCTGCTTCTCCTCCATTTCCGAGGAGTAACAATCACTGCTAAACTGCCTCACCAGTCCCACACCTCCTCCGAGGAGTGACAATCACTGTTGGATTTCCACTTCACTCCTACACCACAATCAATGTCGCGTTGCCACTCCATTTCATTTGCGACTCTGAGGTGTAATAACCACTGTCTGATTGCCACTAAGCACATACTCCTATTCCGAGGAGGGACAATAACTCTCGGATTGCCAGTCCATTCATACTCCTCTTCCGAGGAGTGACAATCACTCTTGGATTGCCACTCTGCACCTAGACCACTTCCGTGGAGTGGCAAACACTATCGAACGCCACTCTGCACCTACTTCTCATCCAGGGAGAGACAATCACTGTTGGATTGCAACTCCGCTCCTTCTCCACTTCCGAGGAGTGACAATCACTGTTATATTGCCACTCCACTCCTACACCACGTCCGAGGAGTGACATTGACTTTTCCATTGCCATGAAGCTCCCACAACAATTCTGAGGAGTCACAATCACTTTCGCATTGCCAATATGTTCTTACTAATTTTCCGAGAAGTGGCATTCACTGTTGGATTGTCTCTCGGCACCTACTCCTTTTCCGATGTGTGACAATCACTGTCGGATTGCCATTCCATTCAAACTCGTCTTCCAAGGAGTGACAATCACACTCCAATTGCCACGCCACCCCTCTTCCACATCCGTGGAGTGACAATTGCTGTCGGAAAGCCAATCTGCTCGTAATCCCCTTCCGAGGATTGTCAATCACTATTGGATTGCCATTCCGTTCAAACTCCTCTTCCGAGAAGTGTCATTCAATCTCGGATTGCCACTCTGCCCCTAGACCACTTCCGTGGAGTGACAAACAATGTCGGAAAGCCACTCTGCTCCTACTCCTCATCCAGGGAGTGACAAGCACTGCTGGTTGAAACTCTGCTCCTTTTCCGCTTCCGAGGATTGACAAACACTGCTAAATTGCCACTCTGCACCTACACCACGTCCGAGGAGTGACATTGACTGTTGCATTGCCATTCAGCTCCCACTACAATTCCTAGGAGTCACAATCACTTTCGCATTGCCAATATGTTCTCACTCGTCTTCCAAGAAATGGCATTCGGATTGCCACTCTGCACCTATTCCTTTTCCGAGGAGTGACCATCACTGTCAGATTGCCATTCCATGCCAACTAGTCTTCCATGGAGTGACAATCACTCACCAATTGCCACGCCACCCCTCTTCCACATCCGTGGAGTGAAAATTGCTGTCGGAAAGCCAGTCTGCTCGTAATCCCCTTCCGAGGAGTGTCAATCACTATTGGATTGCCACTCCGTTCAAAATCCTCTTCCGAGAAGTGTCATTCAATCTCGGATTGCCACTCTGCCCCTAGACCACTTGCGTGGAGTGCCAAACACTCTCGGAAGGCCATTCTGCTCCTACTCCTCATCCAGGGAGTGACAAGTACTTTTGGATTGCAACTCCGCTCCTTCTCCGCTTCCGAGGATTGACAAACACAGCTAAATTGCCACTCCGCTCCTACACCACGTTCGAGGAGTGACATTGACTGTTGCATTGCCATTCAGCTCCCACTACAATTCCGAGGAGTCACAATCACTTTCGCATTGCCAGTATGTTCTTACTCATCTTCCGAGAAGTGCCATTCACTGTCGGATTGCCACTCCGCACCTACTCCTTTTCCGAGGAGTGACAATCACTGTCGGATTGCCATTCCATTCCAATTCGTCTTCCAAGGAGTGACAATCACTCTCCAATTGCCACACCAACCCTCTTCCACATCCGTGGAGTGACAATTGTTGTTGGAAAGCCACTCTGCTCGTACTCCCATTCTGAGGAGTGTCAATCACTATTGGATTGGCACTTGGTTCCTACTATTCTTCTGAGGAGTGTCAATCACTCTTAGATGTCCACTACACTCCTAGTCTAGGTCCAAGAAGTGACAATAACTGTTGGAATGCCACTCTACTCCTTCTCCAACTCCGATTAGCCACAATCGCTGCTAAATTGCTACTCTGCTCCTACAGAACTTCCAAGGATTGACAATCACAGTTTGATTGCCGCTCTGCTCCTAAACCACTTTCGAGGAATGATAATCACTGTTGGACTGCCTGTCCACTCCTTCTCCAACTCCGAGGAGAGACAATCACTGCTAAGTTGCCACTCCACTCCTAGACCACTTCCGAGGAGTGACAATCACTGTCGGATTACCACTTCACTCCTAGACCACATTCACTGTTGCATTGCAACTCCATTCCATCTGCAACTCTGAGGTGTAATAACCACTGTTGGATTGCCACTCTGCACCTTCTAATCTTCCAAGTAGTGACAATCAATGCTAAATTGCCAATCCGCTCCTTCACCAATTCTGAGGAGTGACTATCACTGTTGGATTGGCAATAAACTGCTTCTCCACTTCTGAGGAGTGACAATCACTGTTAAATTGCCACTCTGCTGCATTCGAGGAGTGACAATCACTGTTGGATTGCCACGCTGCTTCTCCTCCATTTCCGAGGAGTAACAATCACTGCTAAACTGCCTCACCGGTCCTACACCACCTCCGAGGAGTGACAATCACTGTTGGATTCCCACTTCACTCCTACACCTCAATCAATGTCGCGTTGCCACTCCATTTCATTTGCGACTCTGAGGTGTAATAACCACTGTCTGATTGCCACTACACACATACTCCTATTCCGAGGAGGGGCAATAACTCTCGGATTGCCAGTCCATTCAAACTCCTCTTCCGAGGAGTGACAATCACTCTTGGATTGCCACTCCGCACCTAGACCACTTCCGTGGAGTGGCAAACACTGTCGAACGCCACTCTGCACCTACTCCTCATCCATGAGTGACAATCACTGTTGGATTGCAACTCCGCTACTTCTCCACTTCCGAGGAGTGACAAGCACTGTTATATTGCCACTCCACTCCTACACCAAGTCCGAGGAGTGACATTGACTGTTGCATTGCCACGAAGTTCCCACAACAATTCTGAGGAGTCACAATCACTATTGCATTGCCAAAATGTTCTTACTCATCTTCCGAGAAGTGGCATTCACTATCGGATTGCCACTCGGCTCCTACTCCTTTTCCGATGAGTGACATTCACTGTCGGATTGCCGTTCCATTCAAACTCGTCTTCCAAGGAGTGACAATCACTCTCCAATTGCCACGCCAGCCCTCTTCCACATCCGTGTAGTGACAATCACTGTTGGACCGCCCCTCCATTTTACTCCAACTCTGAGGAGACACAATCACTGCTAAATTGCTACTCCGCTCCTAGACCACTTTCGAGGAGAGACAATCACTGTCAGATTACCACTTTACTTTAGACCTCAATCACTGTTGCATTGCCACTCCATTCCATCTGCACTCTGAGGTGCAATAACGACTGTCGGATTGCCACTCTGCACATACTCATCTTCTAAGGATTGACAATCAATGTTAAATTGCAAATCCGCTCCTTCACCAATTCTGAGGAGTGACTATCACTGTTGTATTGGCACTCCACTGCTTCTCCACTTCCGAGGAGTGATAATCACTGCTAAATTGCCACTCTGCTACATCCGAGGAGTGACAATCACTGTTAGATTGCCACTCTGCTCCTCCTGCATTTCCGAGGAGTGACAATCACTGCTAAACTGCCTCACTGCTCCTATACCACCTCCGAGGAGTGACAATCACTGTTGGATTCCCACTTCACTCCTACACCACAATCAATGTCGCGTTGCCACTCCATTTCATTTGCGACTCCGAGGTGCAATAACCACTGTCTGATTGCCACTCCGCACATACTCCTATTCTGAGGAGGGACAATAACTCTCGGATTGCCACTCCATTCAAACTCCTCTTCTGAGGAGTGACAATCACTCTTGGATTGCCACTCCGCCCCTAGACCACTTCTGTGGAGTGAAAAACACTGTCGGAACGCCACTCTGCTCCTAATCCTCATCCAGGGAGTGACAATCATTGTTGGATTGCAACTCCGCTCCTCCTCCTGTTCCGAGGAGTGACAATCACTGCTAAATTGCCACTCCACTCCTACACCACGTCCAAGGAGTGAAATTGGCTTGTGCATTGCCACGCAGCTCCCACATCAATTCTGAGTAGTCACAATCACTTTCGCTTTGCTAATATGTTCTTACTCGTCTTCTGAGAAGTGGCATTCACTGTCCGATTGCCATTCCGCACCTAGTCCTTTTCCTAAAGTGACAATCACTGTTGGAATGCCACTCCACTCCTTCTCCAACTCCAAGAAATCAGAATAGCTGCTAAATTGCTGCTCTGCTCCTACACAACTTCCGAAGAGTGACAATCACTGTTGGATTGCCACTCGACTCCCACACCATTTCCGAGGAGTGACAATCACTGTTGGATTGCCTCTCTACTCCTTCTCGACCTCCGAGGAGAGACAATCACTGCTAAATTGACACTCTGCTCCTAGACCACTTCTGAGGATTCACAATCACTGACGGATTACCGCTTGACTCCTACACCACATAAACTGTTTCATTGCCACTCCATTCCATCTGCAACTCTGAGGTGTAATAACCACAGTCGGATTGCGACTCTGCACCTACTCATCTTACGAGGAATGACAAACAATGCTAAATTGCCAGTTCACTCCTACACCACTTCTGAGGATGTCTATCACTGTTGGATTGCCATTCCACTCCTTCTCCACTTCCAAGGGGTGACAATCACTGCTACATTGCCACCCTGCTCCATCCGACTAGCGACAATCACTGCTGCATTGCCACTCAGCTCCCACTACAATTCCGAGGAGTCACAATCACATTTGTATTGCCAGAATGTTCTTACCGGTCTTCTGAGAAGTGGCATTCACTGTCGGATTGCCACTCCACACCTACTCCTTTACCGAAGATTGACAATCACTGTCGGATTGCCATTCCTTTCCAACTCATCTTCCAACTTGTGACAATCACTCTCCAATTGCCACGCCACCCCTCTTCCACATCCATGGAGTGACAATTGCTGTCGGAAAGCCACTCTGCTCGTAGTCCACTTCCGAGGAGTTTCAATCACTATCGGATTGCCACTTGGTTCCTACTATTCTTCTGAGGAGTGACAATCACTCTTAGATGGCCACTACACTCCTAGTCCATGTCCAAAAAGTGACAATTACTGTTGGAATGCCACTCCACTCCTTCTCCAACTCTGAGGAGTCACAATCGCTGCTAAATTACTACTCCGCTCCTACCGAACTTCCGAGGAGAGACAATCACTGTTGGATTGCCACTCCCTTCCTTTTCCAACTCCAAGGAGAGGCAATCACTGCCAAATTGCCACTCCACTCCTAGACCACTTCCGAGGAGTGACAATTACTGTTGAATTACCACTTCACTCCTACTCCACAATCACTGCCGCATTGCCATTCCATTCCATCTGCAACTCTGAGATGTAATAACAACCGTCGAATTGCCAGTCCATTCCTACTACACTTCCGAGGAGTGACAATCATGGTTGGATTGCAACCCTGCTCCTACTCCACTTCCGAGGAGTGACATTGACTGTTGCATTGCCATTCAGCTCCCACTACAATTCCAAGGAGTCACAATCACTTTCGCATTGCCAATATGTTCTCACTCGTCTTCCGAGAAATGGCTTTGGAATTGCCACTCTGCACCTATTCCTTTTCCGAGGAGTGACAATCACTGTCAGATTGCCATTCCATGCCAACTAGTATTCCATGGAGTGACAATCACTCACCAATTGCCACGCCACCCCTCTTCCACATTCGTGGAGTGACAATTGCTGTCAGAAAGCCAGTCTGCTCGTAATCCCCTTCCGAGGAGTGTCAATCACTATTGGATTGCCATTCCGTTCAAACTCCTCTTCCGAGAAGTGTCATTCAATCTCGGATTGCCACTCTGCCCCTAGATCACTTCCGTGGAGTGACAAACACTGTCGGAAAGCCACTCTGCTCCTACTCCTCATCCAGGGAGTGACAAGCACTGTTGGATTGAAACTCTGCTCCTTCTCCGCTTCCGAGGATTGACAAACACTGCTAAATTGCCACTCCGCTGCTACACCATGTCCGAGTACTAACATTGACTGTTGCATTGCCATTCAGCTCCCACTACAATTCCGAGGAGTCACAATCACTTTCGCATTGCCAGTAGGTTCTTACTCGTCTTCCGAGAAGTGCCATTCACTGTCGGATTGCCACTCCGCACCTACTCCTTTTCCGAGGAGTGACAATCACTGTCGGATTGCCATTCCATTCCAATTCGTCTTCCAAGGACAATCACTCTCCAATTGCCACGCCAACCCTCTTCCACATCCATGGAGTGACAGTTGCTGTTGGAAAGCCACTCTGCTCGTACTCCCCTTCCGAGGAGTGTCAATCACTATCAGATTGGCACTTGGTTCTTACTATTCTTCTGAGGAGTGTCAATCACTCTTAGATGGCCACTACACTCCTAGTCTAGGTCCAAGAAGTGACAATAACTGTTGGAATGCCACTCTACTCCTTCTCCATCTCCAAAGAGTCACAATCGCTGCTTAATTGCTACTCTGCTCCTACACAACTTCGAAGGAGTGACAATCACAGTTTGATTGCCACTCTGCTCCTGCAACACTTTCAAGGAATGACAACCACTGTTGGACTGCCCCTCCAATCCTTCTCCAACTCCGAGGAGAGACAATCACTGCTAAATTGCTACTCCGCACCTAGACCACTTCCGAGGAGTGACAATCACTGTCGGATTACCTCTTCACTCCTAGACCACAATCACTGTTGCATTGCAACTCCATTCCATCTGCAACTCTGAGGTATAATAACCACTGTTGGATTGCCACTCTGCACCTACTCATCTTCCAAGTAGTGACAATCACTGCTAAATTGCCAATCCGCTCCTTCACCAATTCTGAGGAGTGACTATCACTGTTGGATTGGCACTAAACTGCTTCTCCACCTCTGAGGAGTGACAATCACTGCTAAATTGCCACTCTGCTGCATTCGAGGAATGACAATCACTGTTGGATTGCCACGCTGCTTCTCCTCCATTTCCGAGGAGTAACAATCACTGCTAAACTGCCTCACCAGTCCTACACCACCTCCGAGGAGTGACAAACACTCTTGGATTCCCACTTCAGTCCTAAACCACAGTCAATGTCGCGTTGCCCCTCCATTTCATTTGCGACTCCGAGGTGTAATAACCACTGTCTGATTGCCACTACGCACATACCCCTATTCCGAGCAGGGACAATATCTCTGGGATTGCCAGTCCATTCAAACTCCTGTTCCGAGGAGTGACAATCACTCTTGGATTGCCACTCTGCACCTAGACCACTTCCGTGGAGTGACAAACACTGTTGGAACGCCACTCTGCTCCTACTCTTCATCCAGGGAGTGAAAATCACTGTTGAATTGCAACTCCGCACCTTCTCAACTTCCGAGGAGTGACAATCACTGCTATATTGCCACTCCACCCCTACACCACGTCCGAGGAGTGACATTGACTTTTGCATTGCCATGCAGCTCCCACAACAATTCTGAGGAGTCACAATCACTTTCGCATTGCCAATATGTTCTTACTCGTTTTCCGAGAAGTGGCATTCACTGTTGGATTGCCATCCACACCTACCCCTTTTCCGAAAGTGACAATCACCGTTGGAATGCCACTCCACTCATTCTCCAACTCCGAGAAATCATAATCGCTGTTAAATTGCTACGCCGCTCCTACACAACTTCCGAGGAGTGACAATCACTGTTGGATTGCCACTTGACTCCCACACAACTTCCGAGGAGTGACAATCACTGCTGGATTGCCGCTCCACTCCTTCTCGAACTCCGAGGAGAGACAATCACCGCTAAATTGATACTCCGCTCCTAGACCACTTCCGAAGAGTGACAATTACTGTTGAATTACCACTTCACTCCTACAACACAATCACTGCCGCATTGCCACTCCATTCCATCTGCAACTCTGTGATGTAATAACCACTGTCGAATTGCCAGTCCATTCCTACTACACTTCCGAGGAGTGACAATCACGGTTGGATTGCCACCCTGCTCCTTCTCCACTTCCAATGAGTGACATTGACTGTTGCATGGCCACTCAGCTCCCAGTACAATTCCGAAGAGTCACAAACACTTTTGCATTGCCAATACGTTCTTACTCCTCTTCCGAGAATTGGCATTCACTGTCGGATTGCCACTCCGCACCTATTCCTTTTCCGAGGAGTGACAATCACTGTTGGATTGCCATTCCATGCAAAGTAGTATTCCATGGAGTGACAATCACTCACCAAGTGCAACGCCACCCCTCTTCCACATCCGTGGAGTGACAATTGCTGTTGGAAAGCCAGTCTGCTCATACTCCCCTTCCAAGGATTGTCAATCACTATTGGATTGCCACTCCGTTCAAACTCTTCTTCCAGGAAGTGACAATCAATCTCGGATTGCCACTCTACCCCTAGACCACTTCCGTGGAGTGACAAACACTGTCGGAAAACCACTCTGCTCCTACTCCTCATCCAGGAAGTGACAAGCACTGTTGGATTGAAACTCCACTCCTTCTCCGCTTCCAAGGAGTGACAAACACTGCTAAATTGCTTCTCCGCTCCTACACCACGTCCAAGGAGGGACATTGACCGTTGCATTGCCACTCAGCTCCCACTACAATTCCGAGGAGTCACAATCACTTTCGCATTGCCAATATGTTCTTACTTGTCTTCCGAGAAGTGGCAATCAATTTCGGATTGCCACTCCGCACCTACTCCTTTTCCGAGGAGTGACAATCACTGTCGGATTGCCATTCCATTCCAACTTGTCTTCCAAGGAGTGACAATCACTCTCCAATTGCCACGCCAACCCTCTTCCACATCCGTGGAGAAACAATTGCTGTTGGGAAGCCAGTCTGCTCGTACTCCCCTTCCGAGGATTGTCAATCACTATTAGATTGCCATTCCGTTCAAGCTCCTCTTCCGAGAAGTGACAATCAATCTCGGATTGCCACTGGGCCCCTAGACCACTTCCGTGCAGCTACAAAACACTGTCAGAAAGCCACTCTGCTCCTACTCCTCATACAGGAAGTGACAAGCACTGTTGGATTGCAACTCCGTTCCTTCTCTGCTTCCAAGGATTGGCAAACACTGCTAAATTGCCACCCCACTCCTACACCACGTCCAGGGAGTGACATTGACTGGTGCATTGCCATTCAGCTCCCACTACAATTCTGAGGATTCACAATCACTTTCGCATTGCCAGTATGTTCTTACTCGTCTTCCGAGAAGTGGCATTCACTGTTGGATTGCCACTCCGCACCTCCTCCTTTTCCGAGGAGTGACAATCACTGTCGGATTGCCATTCCATTCCAATTCATCTTCCAAAGAGTGACAATCACTCTCGAATTGCCACGCCAACCCTCTTCCACATCCGAGGAGTGACAATCACTGTTGGATTGCCACTCGACTCCCACACCACTTCCGAGGAGTGAAAATCACTGTTGGATTGCCGCTCCACTCCTTGTCGAGCTCCGAGGAGAGATAATCACCGCTAAACTGACACTCCGCTGCTAGACCACTTCCAAAGAGTGACAATTACTGTTGAATTACCCCTTCACTCCTACACCACAATCACTGCCGCAACGCCACTCCATTCCATCTGCAACTCTGAGATATAATAACCACTGTCGAATTGCCAGTCCATTGCTACTACACTTCCGAGGAGTGACAATCACTGTCAAATTGCCACTCAGTTTCAACTCTTCTGCCGAGGAGTGACAATCACGGTTGGATGGCTACCCTGCTCCTACTCCACTTCCAAGCAGTGACATTGACTGTTGCATTGCCACTCAGCTCCCACTACAATTCCGAGGAGTCACAAACACTTTCGCATTGCCAATATGCTCTTAACGGTCTTCCGAGAATTGGCATTCACTGTTGGATTGCCACTCCGCACCTATTCCTTTTCCAAGGAGTGACATTCACTGTCGGATTGCCATTCCATTCCAATTGGTCTTTCAAGGAGTGACAATCACTATTCAATTGCCAAGCCAAACCTCTACCACATCTGTGGAGCGACAATTGTTGTTGGAATGCCACTCGGCCCCTAGACCAATTCGGTGGAGTGACAAACACTGTCGGAAAGCCACTCTGCTCCTACTCCTCATCCAGGGAGTGACAATCACAGTTCGATTGCAACGCCGCTTCTTCTCTGCTTCCGAGGAGTGACAAACACTGCTAAATTGCCACTCTGCTCGTACACCACGTCCAAGGAGTGACATTGACTGTTGCATTGCCACTCAGCTCCCACTATTATTCCGAAGAGTCACAATCACTTTTGCATTGCCAATATGTTCTTACTCGTCTTCCGAGAAGTGGCATTCACTGTCGGATTGCCACTCCGCTACTACTCCTTTTCCAAGGAGTGACAATCACTCTCCAATTGCCACATCATCCTTCTTCCACATCCGTGGAGTGACAATTGCTGTTGGAAAGCCACTCTGCTCCTGCTCCACTTCCGAGGAGTGTCAATCACTATCGGATTACCACTTGATTCCTACTATTCTTCTGAGGAGTGTCAATCACTCTCCGATCGCCACTCCACTCGTAGACCACCTCCAAGAAGTGACAATAACTGTTGGAATGCCACTCCATTCCTTCTCCAACTCCGAGGAGTCACAATCGTTGCTAAATTGCTACTCCGCTCCGACACAACTTCCAAGGAGTGACAAGCACAATTTGATTGCCACTCTGCTCCTACACCACTTTCGAGGAATGACAATCACTGTTGGACTGCCCCTCCACTCCTTCTCCAACTCCGAGGAGAGACAATCACTGCTAAATTGCCACACTGCTCCTAGACCACTTCTGAGGAGTGACAATCACTGTCGGATTACCACTTCACTCCTAGACCACAATCACTGTTGCATTGTCACTCCATTCCATCTGCAACTCTGAGGTGTAATAATCACTGTCAGATTGGCACTCTGCACCTACTCATTTTCCGAGGAGTGACAATCAATGCTAAATTGCCAATCCACTCCTACACCAATTCTGAGCATTGACTATCACTGTTGGATTGGCACTCCACGGCTTCTCCACTTCCGAGGAGTGACAATCAATGCTAAATTGCCACTCTGCTCCATCCGAGGAGTGACAATCACTGTTGGAAAGCCACTTTGCTCCTACTACTCATCCAGGGAGTGACAATCACTGTTCGATTGCAACACGGCTTCTTCTCAGATTCCGAGGAGTGACAAACACTGCTAAATTGCCACTCCACTCCTACACCACGTCTAAGGAGTCACATTGACTGTTGCATTGCCACACAGTTCCCATTATAATTCCGAGGAGTCACAATCACTTTCGCATTGCCAATATGTTTTTACTCATCTTCCGAGAAGTGGCATTCACTGTCGGATTGCCACTCCGCACCTACTCGTTTCCAAGGAGTGACAATCACTCTCCAGTTGCCACGTCACCCTTCTTCCACATCCGTGGAGTGACAATTGCTGTTGGAAAGCCACTCTGCTCGTACTCCACTTCCGAGGAGTGTCAATCACTACCGGATTGCCACTTGGTTCCTACTATTCTTCTGAGGAGTGTCAATCACTCTTCGATCGCCACTGCACTCCTAGTCCACCTCCAAGAAGTGACAATAACTGTTGGAATGCCACTCCTCTCCTTCTCCAACTCCGAGGAGTCACAATCGCTGCTAAATTGCTACTCCGCTCCTACACAACTTCCAAGGACTGACAAACACAATTTGATTGCCACTCTGTTCCTACACCACTTTCGAGGAATGGCAATCACTGTTGGACTGCCCCTCCACTCCTTCTCCAACTCCGAGGAGAGACAATCACTGCTAAATTGCCACTCCACTTTAGATCACTTCCGAGGAGTGACAATCATTGTCGGATTAGCACTTCACTCCTAGACCACAATCACTGTTGCATTGCCTCTCCCTTCCATCTGAAACTCTGAAGTGTAATAACCACTGACGGATTGCCACTCTGCACCTTCGCATTTTCCAAGGAGTGACAATCAATGCTAAATTGCCAATCCGCTCCTACACCAATTTTGAGGGGTGAGAATCACTGTTGAATTTCCAACCCACTGCTTCTCCACTTGTGAGGCGTGTCTATCACTGCTAAATTGCAACCCTGCTGCATCCGAGGAGTGACAATCACTGTTGGATTGCCACTCTGCTCCTCCTCCATTTCCAAGGAGTGACAATCACTGCTAAACTGCCTCACCGCTCCTACACCACTTCTGAGGAGTGACAATCACTGGTGGATTCCCACTTCACTCCTACACCACAATCACTGTCGCGTATCCACTCCATTTCATTTGCGACTCTGAGGTGTAATAACCACTGTCTTATTGCCACTCCACACCTGCTCCTATTCCGAGGAGGGACAATAACTCTCGGATTGCCATTACATTCAAACTCCTCTTCCGAGGAGTGACAATCACTCTTGGATTGCCACTCCACTCCTAGACCACTTCCGTGGAGTGATAAACACTGTTGGAAAGCCACTCTGCTCCTACTCCTCATCCAGGAGTGACAATCACTGTTGGATTGCAACTCCGCTCCTTCTCTGCTTCCGAGGTGTGACAAACACTGCTAAATTGCCACTCCAAACCTACACTACGTCCGAGGAGTGACATTGACTTTTGCATTGCCATGCAGCTCCCACAACAATTCTGAGGAGTCACAATCACTTTCGCATTGCCAATATGTTCTTACTCATCTTCCGAGAAATGGCATTCACTGTCGGATTGCCATTCCGCACCTACTCCTTTTCCGAAAGTGACAATCAATGTTGGAATGCCACTCCAATCCTTCTCCAACTCCGAGAAATCATAATCGCTGCTAAATTGCAACTCCGCTCCTACACAACTTCCGAGGAGTGACAATCACTGTTGGATTGCTGCTCCACTCCTTCTCGAACTCCGAGGAGAGACAATCATAGCTAAATTGCTACTCCGCTCTTAGACCACTTCATGGGAGTCACAATCACTGATGGATTACCGCTATCCTCTACACCACAATCACTGTTGCATTGCCAGTCCATTCCATATGCATCTCTGAGTTGTAATAACAACTGTCGGATTGCCACTCTGCACCTACTCATCTTACAAAGAGTGACAATCAATGTTAAATTGCCAATTCACTCCTACACCACTTCTGAGGAGTGACTATCACTGTTGGATTGCCAATCCACTCCTTCTCCACTTCCAAGGGGTGACAATCACTGCTAAATTGCCACTCCGCTGCATTCGAGGAGTGACAATCACTGCTTCATTGCCACTCAGCTCCCGCTAAAATTCCGAGGAGTCACAATCACTTTCGTATTGCCACTATGTTCTTACTCGTCTTCCGAGAAGTGGCCTTCACTGTTGGATTGCCACTCCGCACCTACTCCTTCTCCGAGGAGTGACAATCACAGTCGGATTGCCATTCAATTCCAACTCATCTTCCAAACGGTGACAATCACTCTCCACTTGCCACGCCACCCCTCTTCCACATCCATGGAGTGACAATTGCTGTCGGAAAGCCACTCTGCTCGTAGTCCACTTCCGAGGAGTGTCAATCACTATCGGATTGCCACTTGCTTCCTACTATTCTTCTGAAGATGTCAATCACTCTTAGATGGCCACTACACTCCTAGTCCACGTCCAAAAAGTGACAATTGCTGTTGGAATGCCACTCCACTCCTTCTCCAACTCTGACGAGTCACAATCGCTGCTACATTACTACTCCGCTCCCACCAAACTTCCAAGGAGAGACAATCACTGTTGGATTGCCGCACCGTTCCTTCTCCAACTCCAAGGAGAGACAATCGCTGCTAAATTGCCACTCCACTCCTAGACCACTTCCGAGGAGTGACAATTACTGTTGAATTACCACTTCACTCCTACACCACAATCACTGCCGCATTGCCACTCCATTCCATCTGCAACTCTGAGATGTAATAACCACTGTCGAATTGCCAGTCCATTCCTACTACACTTCCGAGGAGTGACAATCACTATCAGATTGCCACTCAGTTCCAACTCTTCTTCCAAGGAGTGCCAATCACGGTTGGATTGCTACCCTGCTCCTACTCTACTTCCAAGGAGTGACATTGACTGTTGCATCGCCATTCAGCTCCCACTACAATTGCGAGGAGTCACAATTACTTTCGCATTGCCAATATATTCTTACTCGTCTTCCGAAAATTGGCTTTCACTGTCGGACTGCCACTCCGCACTTATTCATTTTCTGAGGAGTCACAATCACTGTCGGATTGCCATTCCATGCCAACTATCTTCCATGGAGTGACAATCACTTACCAATTGCCACGCCAACCCCCTTCCACATCCGTGGAGTGAGAATTGCTGTCGGAAAGCCAGTCTGCTCGTACTCCCCTTCCGAGGAGTGTCAATCACTATTGGATTGCCACTCCGTTCAAACTCCTCTTCCGAGAAGTGACAATCAATCTTGGATTTCGACTCTGCCCCTAGACCACTTCCATGGAATGACAAACACTGTCGGAAAGCCACTCTGCTCCTACTCCTCATCCAGGGAGAGACAATTACTGTTGGATTGCAACTCCGCTCCTTCTCCGCTTCCGAGGATTGACAAACACTGCTAAATTGTCGCTCCGCTCCTACACCACGTCCAAGCAGCGACACTGACTGTTGCATTGCCACTCAGCTCCCACTACAATTCCGAGGAGTCACAATCACTTTCCCATTACCAGTTTGTTCTTACGCGTCTTCTGAGAAGTGGCATTCACTGTCGGATTGCCACTCCGCACCTACTCCTTTTCCGAGGAGTGACAATCACTGTCAGATTGCCATTCCATTCCAATTCGTCTTCCAAAAGTGACAATCACTTTCCAATTGCCACGCCAACCCTCTACCACATCCGTGGATTGACAATTACTGTTGGAAAGCCACTCTGCTCGTACTCCAATTCCGAGGAGTGTCAATCACTATCGGATTGGCACATGGTTCCTACTATTCTTCTGAGGAGTGTCAATCACTCTCCGATCGCCACTCCACTCCTAGTCTAGGTCCAAGAAGTGACAATAACTGCTGGAATGCCACTCCACTCCTTCTCCAACTCAAAGGAGTCACAATCGCTGCTAAATTGCTACTCTGCTCCTAGACAACTTCCAAGGAGTGACAATCACAGTTCGATTGCCACTCCGCTCCTACACCACTTTCGAGGAATGACAATAACTGTTGGATTGCCCCTCAACGCCTTCTCCAACTCCGAGGAGAGACAATTACTGCTAAATTGCCACTCCGCTCCTAGACCACTTCCGAGGAGTGACAATCACTATCGGATTACCACTTCACTCCTAGACCACAATCACTGTTGCATTGCCACTCCATTCCATCTGCAAATCTGAGATGTAATAACCACTGTCAGATTGCCACTCTGCACCTACTCATTTTCCAAGGAGTAACAATGAATGCGAAATTGCCAATCAACTCCTACACCAATTCTGAGGATTGACTATCACTGTTGGATTGGCACTCCACTGCTTCTACACTTCCGAGGAGTGAGAATCACTGTTAAATTGCCACTCTGCTCCATCCGAGGAGTGGCAATCACTGTTGGATTGCCACTCTGCTCCTCCTCCATTTCCGAGGAGTGACAATCACTGCTAAACTGCCTCACCGCTCCTACACCACCTCCGAGGAGTGACAATCATTGTTGGATTCCCACTTCACTTCTACACCACAATCACTGTCGCGTTGCCACTCAATTTCATTTGCGACTCCGAGGTGCAATAATCACTGTCTGATTGCCACTCCACACCTACTCCTATTCCGAAAAGGGACAATAACTGTCGGATTGCCACGCCATTCAATCTCCTCTTCCGAGGAGTGATAATCACGTGCGGACTGCCACTCCACCCCTAGACCACTTCCGTCGGTTGACAAACACTGTCGGAAAGCCACTCTGCTCCTACTCCACATCCAGGGAGTGACAATCACTTTTGGATTGCAACTCCGCTCCTTCTCCACTTCCGAGGAGTGACAAACACTGCTAAATTGCCACTCCACTCCTACACCATGTCCGAGGAGTGACATTGACTTTTGCATTGCCACACAGCTCCCACAACAATTCTGAGGAGTCACAATCACTTTTGCATTGCCAATATGTTCTTACTCGTCTTCCGAGAAGTGGCATTCACTGTCGGATTGCCATTCCGCACCTACTCCTTTGTCGAAAGAGACAATTACTGTTGGAATGCCTCTCCACTCCTTCTCCAAGTCCGAGGAATCATAATCGCTGCTAAATTGCTACTCCGCTCTTACACAACTTCCGAGGAGTGACAATCACTGTTGGATTGCCACTCGGCTCCTACAACACTTCCGAGGAGTGACAATCACTGTTGGATTGCCACTCCGCTCCTTCTCGACCTCCGAGGAGAGACAATCACTGCTAAATTGCCACTTTGCTCGTAGACCACGTCCGAGGAGTCACAATCCCTGACGGATTACTGCTTGACTCCTACACCACAATCACTGTTGCATTGCCACGCCATTCCATCTGCAACTCTGAGGTGTAATAACCACTGTCGGATTGCCACTCTGCACCTCCTCATCTTACGATGAGTGACAATCAATGCTAAATTGCCAATTCACTCCTACACCACTTCTGAGGAGTGACTATCACTGTTGGATTGCCACTCCACTCCTTCTGCACTTCCAAGGGGTGACAATCACTGCTAAATGGCCACTCCGCTCCATCCGAGGAGTGAAAATCACTATTGCATTGCCACTCAGCTCCCACTACAATTCCGAGTTGTCACAATCACTTTCACATTGCCAATATGTTCTTACTCGTCTTCCGAGAAGTGGCATTCATTGTCGGATTGCCACTCCGCACCTACCCCTTTTCCGAGGTGTGACAATCACTTTCGGATTGCCATTCCATTCCAACTCGTCTTCCAAGGAGTGACAATCACTCTCCAATTGCCACGCCTTGCCTCTTCCACATCCATGGAATGACAATTGCTGTCGGAAAGCCACTCTGCTCGTACTCCACTTCTGAGGAGTGTCAATCACTATCGGATTCCCACTTGGTTCCTACTATCCTTCTGAGGAGTGTCAATCACTCTTAGATGGCCACTCCACACCTAGTCCACATCCAAGAAGTGACAATTACTGTTGGAATGCCACTCCACTTCTTCTCCAACTCCGAGCAGTCACAATCGCTCCTAAATTGCTACTTCACTCCTACAAAACTTCCGAAGAGTCACAATCACTGTTGGATTGCCGTTCCGCTCCTTCTCTGACTCCAAGGAGGGACAATCACTGCAAAATTGCCACTCCACTCCTAGACCATTTCCGAGGAGGGACAATTACTGTTGAATTACCACTTCACTCCTACACCACTAAAACGGTCGCTTTGCCACTCCATTCCATCTGCAACTTGGAGGTGTAATAACCACTGTCGGATTGCCACTCTGCACCTACCCCTCTTCCAAGAAGTGACAATCAATGCTAAGTTGCCAATCTGCTCCTACACCACTTCCCAGGATTGACAATCACTGTTGGATTCCCACTTCACTCATGCACCACAATCACTATTGCATTGCCACTCCATCGATCTGCAAATCCGAGGTGTAATAACCGCTGTCGAATTGCCAGTCCATTCCTACTCCACTTCCGAGGAGTGACAATCACTGTTAGATTGCCGCTCGGTTGCAACTCTTCTTCAGAGGATTGACAAACACTGCTAAATCGCCACTCCGCTCCTACACCATGTCCAAGCAGTGACATTGACTTTTGCATTGCCACTCCACTCCTAGTCTAGGTCCAAGAAGTGACAATTACTGCTGGAATGCCACTCCACTCCTTCTCCAACTCCAAGGAGTCAAAATCGCTGTTAAATTGCTACTCCGCTCCTACACAACTTCCAAGGAGTGACAATCACAGTTCGATTGCCACTCTGCTCCTAAACCACTCTCGAGGAATGACAATCACTGTTGGATTGCCACTCCATTCCTTCTCCAACTACGAGGAGAGACAATTACTGCTAAATTGCAACTCCGCCCCTAGACCACTTCTGAGGAGTGACAATCAATGTCGGATTACCACTTCACTCCTAGACCACAATCACTGTTGCATTGCCACTGCATTCCATCTGCAACTCTGAGGTGTAATAACCACTGTCAGATTGCCACTCTGCACCTAGTCATCTTCCAAGGAGTGACAATCAATGCTAAATTGCCAATCCGCTCCTACACCAATTCTGAGGATTGACTATCACTGTTGGATTGGCACTCCACTGCTTCTCCACTTCCGAGGAGTGACAGTCACTGCTAAATTGCCACTCTGGTCCATCCGAGGAGTAACAATCACTGTTGGATTGCCACTCTGCTCCTCCTCCGTTTCTGAGGAGTGACAATCACTGCTTAACTGCCTCAATGCTCCTACACCTTCTCCGATGAGTGACAATCATTGTTGGATTCCCACTTCACTACAACCCCACAATCACTGTCGCGTTGCCACTCCATTTCATTTGCGACTCTGAGGTGTAACGACCTCTGTCGGATTGCCTTTCTGCATCTACTCCTATTCCGAGGAGGGACAATAACTGTCAGATTGCCACTCCATTCAAACTCCTCTTCCGAGGAGTGACAATCACTCTCGGAATGCCACTCTACCCCTAGACCACTTCCGTGGAGTGACAAACACTGACGGAATGCTACTCTGCGCCTACTCCTCATCCAGGGAGTGACAATCACTGTTGGATTGCAACTCCGCTCCCTCTCCACTTCCGAGGAGTGACAAACACTGCTAAATTGCCACTCCACTCCTACACCTCGTCTGAGGAGTGACATTGACTTTTGCATTGCCACGCAGCTCCCACAACAATTCTGAGGATTCACAATCACTTTCGCATTGCCAATATGTTCTTACTCGTCCTCCGAGAAGTAGCATTCACTGTCGGATTGCCATTCCGCACCTAATCCTTTGTCGAAAGAGACAATCACTGTTGGAATGCCTCTCCACTCCTTCTCCAAATCCGAGGAATCATAATCGCTGCTAAATTGCTACTCCGCTCTTACACAACTTCCGAGGAGTGACAATCACTGTTGGATTGCCACTCCGCTCCTTCTCGACCTCCGAGGAGAGACAATCACTGCTAAATTGCCACTTCGCTCGTAGACCACGTCCGAGGAGTCACAATCCCTGACGGATTACTGCTTGACTCCTACACCACAATCACTGTTGCATTGCCACGCCATTCCATCTGCAACTCTGAGGTGTAATAACCACTGTCGGATTGCCACTCTGCACCTCCTCATCTTACGATGAGTGACAATCAATGCTAAATTGCCAATTCACTCCTACACCACTTCTGAGGAGTGACTATCACTGTTGGATTGCCACTCCACTCCTTCTGCACTTCCAAGGGGTGACAATCACTGCTAAATGGCCACTCCGCTCCATCCGAGGAGTGAAAATCACTATTGCATTGCCACTCAGCTCCCATTACAATTCCGAGTTGTCACAATCACTTTCACATTGCCAATATGTTCTTACTCGTCTTCCGAGAAGTGGCATTCATTGTCGGATTGCCACTCCGCACCTACCCCTTTTCCGAGGTGTGACAATCACTTTCGGATTGCCATTCCATTCCAACTCGTCTTCCAAGGAGTGACAATCACTCTCCAATTGCCACGCCATGCCTCTTCCACATCCATGGAATGACAATTGCTGTCGGAAAGCCACTCTGCTCGTACTCCACTTCCGAGGAGTGTCAATCACTATCGGATTCCCACTTGGTTCCTACTATTCTTCTGAGGAGTGTCAATCACTCTTAGATGGCCACTCCACACCTAGTCCACATCCAAGAAGTGACAATTACTGTTGGAATGCCACTCCACTTCTTCTCCAACTCCGAGCAGTCACAATCGCTCCTAAATTGCTACTTCACTCCTACAAAACTTCCGAAGAGTCACAATCACTGTTGGATTGCCATTCTGCTCCTTCTCTGACTCCAAGGAGGGACAAACACTGCAAAATTGCCACTCCACTCCTAGACCATTTCCGAGGAGGGACAATTACTGTTGAATTACCACTTCACTCCTACACCACTAAAACAGTCGCTTTGCCACTCCATTCCATCTGCAACTTGGAGGTGTAATAGCCACTGTCGGATTGCCAGTCCGTTCCTACTCCAATTCCGAGGAGTGACAATCACTGTCAGATTTCCACTCGGTTCCAACTCTTCTTCCGAGGACTGACAATCATGGTTGGATTGCTACTCTGCTCCGACTCCACGACTGTGAAGTGTCAATGACTGTTGCGTTACCACTCAGCCCCCATCACAATTCGAGGAGTGACAATCACTGTCGCATTGCCAAAATGCTCCTACTCCTATTCCGAGGAGTGTCAATCACTGTCAAATTGCCAGTCCATTCCAACTCAACTTCCGGGTAGTGCCAATCACTTTTGGATTGCTAGTCCACTCCTACTCCACGTCTGAGAAGAAACAATCACTTTTGGATTCCCACTTCACTCCCACTCCAATTCCGAGTGGTAGTAATCACTGTCAGATTGCCAATCCACTCCTTCTGCACTTCCAATGTTGCTTTGCCAATCAGCTCCCACTCAAATTCTGGGGAGTCACAATTACTGTCGTATTGCCAATATGCTACTACTCCTCTTCCGACAAGTGGCAATCACTGTCGGATTAGCACTCCGCACCTGCTTCTATTCTGAGCAGTGACAATCACTGTCGGATTGCCATTCCGTTCCAACTCATCTTCCGAGGAGTAACAATCACTGTGGGATAGGCAACACGCTCCAACACCATGTCAGAGGAGTCATAATCACTGTTGGTTTGCCACTCCGCTCCTACTGCTCTTCTGTGTAGTGACAATCACTGTCGGAAAGTCATTCCACTCTTATTCCTCTTCCCAGGAGTGACAATCAATGCTAAATTGCCACTCCACTCCTACACGACTTTTAAGGAATGACAATCACTGTTGGATTGCCACTCCACTCCTTCTCTACTTCTGAGGAGTGACAATCACTGCTAAATTGCCACCCTGCTCCGACTACACTTCCAAGGAGTGACAATGACTGTTGCATTGCCACTCAGCTCCCAGTACAATTCCGAGGAGACACAATCAATTTGGCATTCCCACTTCACTCCTACTCCACTTCTGAGAGATTGCAATTACTGTCGGATTGCCAATCCACTCATTCCCCACTACAGAGGAGTGGCAATCACTGCTAAATTGCCACTTTGCTCCTACACTGCTTCCGAGGAGTGACAATCACAGTTGGATTCCCACTTCACTCCTCCACCACAATCGCTGTCGCATTGCCATTCCATTCCATCTGCAACTCTGAGGTGTAGTAACCACTGCCGAATTGCCACTCATTTCCAACTAAGCTTCCAAGGAGTGTCAGTCAGTGCTGGATTGCCACTCCACTTCTGAGGAGTGACAATCACCGCTGAATTGCCTCTCCGCTCCGACTCCACTTCCGATGAGTGACAATGTCTGTTGCATTGACACTCAGCTCCCACTACAGTTCCGTGGAGTCACAATCACTGTCGCATTCCCACTTCAATCCTAAACCACATCCGAGGAGTGACAATCACTTTTGGATTGCCACTTCGCTCTTTGTCCACTTCCGAGGATTAACAAAGGCAGTTGCATTGCCAATCAGCTCTCACTACAATTCTGAAGAGTCACAATCACTGTCGCATTGCTAATATGTTCCTACTCCTCTTCCAAGAAGTGGCAATCACTGTCGGATTGCCACTTTACACCTACATCTATTCCGAGGAGTGACAATCACTATTGCATTGCCACTCCATTCCAAGTCATCTTCCGAGGAGTGACAATCACTCTTGGATTGCCACCCTGCTCCTACTCCACTTCCGTGGAGTGAGAATCACTGTCGGAAAGCAACTCCATTCCAACACTTCTTCCACGGAGTGTTAATCACTGTTGGATTGCCGCTCCACTCCTTCTCCACTTCTGATGAGTGACAATCACTGCTAAATTGCCACTTCACTCCTAAACCACTTCCGAAGAGTGACAATCAGTGTTGGATTCCCACTTCACTCTTACACCACAATCGCTGTTGCTTTACCACTCCATTCCATCTGCAAATCGGAGTTGTAATAAACACTGTCAAATTGCCATTCCGTTCCAACTCATCTTCCGAGGAGTGACAAACTCTCTTGGATTGCCAGGCCACCCCTACTCCACTTCCATGGAGTGACAATCACTGTTGGAAAGCAACTCCGCTCTTACTCCACTTCCGAGGAGTGTCAATCATGGTTGGATTGCCACTCGGTTCCAACTCTTCTTCCGAGGAGTGTCAATCACTGTTAGATTGCCACTCCACTCCTAGTCCATGTCCGTGAAGTGACAATCACTCTTGGATTCCAACTTCACTCCTACTCTACTTCTGAGAGGTGGCAATCACTGTTGGATTGCCACTCCTCTCCTTCTCTAACTCCGAGGAGTGACAATCGGTGCTAAATTGCCACTCTGCTCCTACACCAATTCTGAGGAGTGAAATCACTGTTGGATTGCCCCTCCACTCCGACTCCAATTCTGCGGAATGACAATGACGGTTACATTGCCAATATGCTATTACTCCTCTTCCGAGAAGCAGCAATCACTGTCGGATTACCACTCCACACCTACTCCTTTTCCAAGGAGTGACAATCAAAGTCAGATTGCCACTCGGTTCCAACTCTTCTTCTGAGGAGTGTCAATCACTGTTGGATTGCCACTCCACTCCTATTCCACGTCCGAGAAATGACAATCACTGCTGGATATCCACTTCGCTCCTACACCACTTCCAAATAGTGAAAATTACTGTCGGATTGCTACTCAGCTCCTACTGCAAATCTGAGGAGTGACAATCACCATCGCTTTGCCAATACACTCCTACACCTCTTCTGAGAAATGAGAATCACTCTTGAATTGCCACTCCGAACCTACTCCCATTCTGAGGAGAGACAATCACTGTTGGATCGCCATTCCATTCCAACTCTTCTTCCGAGGATTGACAGTCACTCTTGGATTGCTACTCCACCCTTACTCCACTTCTGTGGAGTGACAATCACTTTCAGAAAGCCACTACGCTCCTACACCACATCCGAGGAGTGACATTGACTGTTGCATTGCCACTAAGCGCCCACTACAATTCTGAGGAGTCGCAATCACTTTCGCATTGCCAATATGCTCTTACTCCTCTTCCGAGAAGTGGCATTCATTGTCGGATTGCCACTCCATTCCAATTCATCTTCCGACGTGTGACAATCACTCTCCAATTGCCTGGCCACCCCTACTCCACATCCGCGGAGTGACAATTACTGTCGGAAAGCCACTCTGCTCCTACTCCACTTCCGAGGAGTCTCAATCACCATCGGATTGCCACGTTGTTCCAACCGCTCTTCCGAGGAGTGACAATCACTGTTAGATTGCCACGCCACTCCTAGTCCATGTCCGAGAAGTGACAATCACTGTTGCATTCCCACTCCACTCCTCCTCCAACTCTGAGGAGTGACAATGACGCTAAATTGCTACTCCACTCCGCTTGACTTGCGAGGAGTGACAATCACTGTTGGATTGCCACGCTGCTCCTTCTCCACTTCTGAGGAGTGACAGTCACTGCTAAATTGCCACTCCGCTCCAACTCCACTTCTGAGGAGTGACAATGACTGTTGCATTGCCACTCAGCTCCCACTACAGTTCCATGGAGTCACAAGCACTGTTGCACTCCCACCTCACTCCTACTCCACTTCTGGAAGGTGGCAATCACTGTCGGATTGCCACTCCACACCTTCTCCACTACCGAGGAGTGACAATCACTGCTAAATTGTGACTCCGCTCCTACACCACATCCAAGGAGTGACAATCACTGTTGGACTGCCACTCCATTCCTCGTCCACTTCCGAGGAGTAACAATGACTGTTGCATTGCCACTCAGCTCCCACTACAATTCCGAGGAGTCACAATCACTGTCGCATTCCCACTTCACTCCTACTCCACTTCCGGGAGGTGGCAATCACTGTCAGATTGCCACTCCACTTCTTCTCCACTACCAACGAGTGACAATCACTGCTAAATTGCCACTACACTCCTAAACCACATCCGACAAGTGACAATCACTTTTGGATTGCCACTCCGCTCCTCGTCCACTTCCGAGGATTAACAATGACTGTTGCATTGCCAATCAGCTCCCACTACAATTCTGAAGAGTCACAATCACTGTCGCATTGCTAATATGTTCCTACTCCTCTTCCGAGAAGTGGCAATCACTGTCGGATTGCCACTCCGCACCTACACCTATTCCGAGGAGTGACAATCACTATTGGATTGCCACTCCATTCCAAGTCATCTTCCGAGGAGTGACAATCACTCTCAGATTGCCACCCTGCTCCTACTCCACTTCCGTGGAGTGAGAGTCACTGTCGGAAAGCAACTCCATTCCAACACTTCTTCCACGGAGTGTTAATCACTGTTGGATTGCCGCTCCACTCCTTCTCCACGTCTGAGGAGTGACAATTACTGCTAAATTGCCACTTCACTCCTAAACCACTTCCGAGGAGTGACAATCACTGTTGGTTTCCCACTTCACTCCTACACCACAATCGCTGTCGCTTTACCACTCCATTCCATCTGCAACTCTGAGTTGTAATAAACACTGTCGAATTGCCACTCCATTCCAACTCATCTTCCGAGGAGTGACAAACTCTCTTGGATTGCCAGGCCACACCTACGCCACTTCCGTGGAGTGACAATCACTGCTGGAAAGCAACTCCGCTCTTACTCCACTTCCGAGGAGTGTCATTCACTGTTAGATTGCCACTCCACTCCTAGTCCATGTCCGTGAAGTGACAATCACTCTTGGATTCCAACTTCACTCCTACTCTACTTCTGAGAGGTGGCAATCACTGTTGGATTGCCACTCCTCTCCTTCTCTAACTCCAAGGAGTGACAATCAGTGCTAAATTGCCACTCTGCTCCTCCACCAATTCTGAGGAGTGAAATCACTGTTGGATTGCCCCCCGACTCCGACTCCAATTCCGCAGAATGACAATGACGGTTACATTGCCAATATGCTATTACTCCTCTTCCGAGAAGCAGCAATCACTGTCGGATTACCACTCCACACCTACTCCTTTTCCAAGGAGTGACAATCAAAGTCAGATTGCCACTCGGTTCCAACTCTTCTTCTGAGGAGTGTCAATCACCGTTGGATTGCCACTCCACTCCTATTCCACGTTCGAGAAATTATAATCACTGCTGGATTCCCACTTCGCTCCTTCTCCACTTCCAAGGAGTGACAATATCTGCTACATTGCCACTCCACTCCTGCACCACATCCAAGGAGTGAAAATTACTGCCGGATTGCTACTCAGCTCTAACTGCAAATCCGAAGAGTGACAATCACCATCACCTCGCCAATACACTCCTACACCTCTTCTGAGAAATGAGAATCACTCTCGAATTGCCACTCCAAACCTACTCCCATTCCGAGGAGAGACAATCACTGTTGGATTGCCATTCCATTCCAAATCTTCTTCCAAGGATTCACAGTCACTCTTGGATTGCTACTCCACCCTTACTCCACTTCTGTGGAGTGACAATCACTTTCAGAATGCCACTCCCCTCCTACACCACATCCGAGGATTGACATTGACTGTTGCATTGCCACTAAGCTCCCACTACAATTCCGAGGAGTCGCAATCACTTTCGCATTGCCAACATGCTCTTACTCCTCTTCCGAGAAGTGGCATTCATTGTCGGATTGCCACTCCATTCCAACTCATCTTCCGACGTGTGACAATCACTCTCCAATTGCCAGGCCACCCCTACTCCACATCCGTGGAGTGACAATTACTGTTGGAAAGCCACTCTGCTCCTACTCCACTTCCGAGGAGTCTCAATCACCGTCGGATTGCCACGTTGTTCCACCTGTTCTTCCGAGGAGTCACAATCACTGTTAGATTGCCACTCCGCTCCTAGTCCACGTCCGAGAAGTGACAATCACTGTTGGATTCCCACTCCACTCCTCCTCCAACTCTGAGGAGTGACAATGAATGCTAAATTGCTAATTCACTCCGCTTGACTTGCGAGGAGTGACAATCACTATTGGATTGCCACGCTGCTCCTTCTCCACTTCTGAGGAGTGACAGTCACTGCTAAATTGCCACTCCGCTCCAAATCCACTTCCGAGGAGTGGCAATGACTTTTGCATTGCCACGAAGCTCCCACTACAGTTCCGTGGAGTCACATTCACTGTCGCATTCCCACTTCACTCCTACTCCACTTCCGGGAGGTGGCAATCACTGTCGGATTGCCACTCCAATCCTTCTCCACTACTGAGGAGTGACAATTACTGCTAAATTGCCACTCCACTCCTACACCACATCCAAGGAGTGACAATCACTGTTGGATTGCCACTCCGCTCCTCGTCCACTTCCGAGGAGTAACAATGACTGTTGCATTGCCACTCAGTTCCCATTACAATTCCGAAGAGTCACAATCAAAGTCGCATTGCCAATATGTTCCTATTCCTCTTCTGAAAAGTGGAAATCACTGTTGGATTGCCACTCCACACCTACACCTACTCCGAGGAGTGACAATCACTCCCGGATTGCCACTCTATTCCATGTCATCTTCTGAGGAGTGACACTCACTCTCGGATTGCCACTCCGCTCCTACAACAATTCCGAGGAGTGACAATGACTGTTGCATTGCCAATATGCTCTCACTCCTCTTTCCAGAAGCGGCAATCACTGTCAGATTACCACTTCACACCCAGTCCTTTTCTACGGAGTGACAATCACTGTCGGATTGCCACTCAGTTCCAAATCTTCTTCTGAGGACTGTCAATCACTGTTGGATTCCCACTTCCCTCCTTCTCCACTTCTGAGGATTGACAAACACTGCTATATTGCCACTCCGCTCATACTCCATTTCGGAGGAGTGAGTATTACTGTCGGATTGCTATTCAGCTCCTACTGCAAATCCGAGGAGTTACACTCACCGTCGCATAGCCACTCCATTCCAAGTCGTCTTCCGAGGAGTGACAATCACTCTCGGATTGCCACTCTGCTCCTATTCCACTTCTGTGGAGTGACAATCACTGGCGGAAAGCAAATCCGTTCCAACTCTTCTTCCGAGGAATGTCAATCATTGTTGGATTGCCACTCTGCTCCTTCTCCACTTCCGAGGAGTGCCAATCACGGCTAAATTGGCTCTTCACTCCTATACCAATTCTGAGGATTGATAATCACTGTTGGATTCTCACTTAACTCCTAAATCACAATCGCTGTCGCATTGACGCTCCATTCCACCTGCAACTCGGAAGTGTAATAAACACTGTTAAATTGCCGCTCCGCTCCTACTCCCATTCTGAGGAAAAACAATCACTGTCGGATTGCCACTCCATTCCAACTTGATTTCCGTGGAGTGACAATCACTGTCGGAAGCCACTCAGCTCCTACACATCTTCCGGGGAGTGTCAATCATGGTTGGATTGCCACTCCACTTTTACTCCATGTCTGTGAAGCGACAATCACTGCTATATTGCCACTCCGCTCCTACGCCACTTCTGAGGAGTGACAATCACTATTGGATTGCCTATCTGTTCCTACACCACTTCTGAGGAGTGATAATTACTGCCGGTTTGCCCCTCCACTCCGACTCCACTTCTGAGGATTGATAATGACTGTTTCACTGCCACTCTGCTCCCACTCCAATGCCGAGGAGTCACAATCTCTGTCGCATTGTGAATATGTTCCTACTCCTCTTCCGAGAAGTGGCAATCACTCTCGGATTAGTACTCCGCACCTACTCCTATTCCGAGAAGAGACAATCACTGTCAGATTGCCACTCCATTCCAACTCATCTGCCGAGGAGTGACAATCACTGTCGGATTGCCACTCAGTTCCAAATCTTCTTCTGAGGACTGTCAATCACTGTTGGATTCCCACTTCGCTCCTGCTCCACTTCCGAGGAGGGACAGTCACTGCTATATTGCCACTCCGCTCATACTCCATTTCCGAGAAGTGAGTATTACTGTCGGATTGCTATTCAGCTCCTACTGCAAATCCGAGGAGTTACAATCACCATCGCATTGCCATTCCGTTCCAAGTCGTCTTCCAAGAAGTGACAATCACTCTCGGATTGCCACTCTGCTCCTACCCCACTTCTGTGGAGTGACAATCACTGTTGGAAAGCAAATTCGTTCCAACACTTCTCCAAGGAGGGTCAATCATTGTTGGATTGCCACTCCGCTTCTTCTCCACTTCCGAGGAGTGACAATCAGGGCTAAATTGGCTCTTCACTCCTACACCAATTCCGAGGAGTGACAATTACTGTTGGACTCTCACTTCACTCCTACACCACAATCACTGTCGTGTTGACGCTCCATTCCACCTGCAACTCGGAGGTGTAATAAACACTGTCGAATTGCCGCTCAGCACCTACTCCCATTCCAAGGAAAAACAATCACCGTCGGATTGCCACTCCATTCCAACTCGATTTCTGTGGAGTGACAATCACTGTCGGAAGCCACTCAGCTCCTACAACTCTTCCAGGGAGTGTCAACCATCGTTAGATTGCCACTCTGCTTTTACTCCACGTCTGTGAAGCAAGAATCACTGCTAAATTGCCACCCCACTGCTACACCACTTCTGAGGAATGACAATCACTGTTGGATTGCCCCTCTGCTCCGAATCCACTTCCGAGCAGTGACAATGACTGTTTCATTGCCACTCTGCTCCCACTCTAAGGCCGAGGAGTCACAATCACTGTCACATTGCGAATATGCTCCTACTCCTCTTGTGAGAAGTGGCAATCACTCTCAGATTAGCACTCCGCACCTACTCCTATTCCGAGAATAGACAATCATTGTCGGATTGCCATACCATTCCAACTCATCTGCCGACGAGTGACAATCACTGTCGGTTTGCCACTCTGCACCTACTGCTCTTCCGTGGAGTGACAATCATTGTCGGAAAGCTACTCCAGTCCTATTCCTATTCTGAGGAGTGTCAATCACTGTCAGATTGACACTCGGTTCCAACTCTTCTTCCGAGCAGTGTCAATCACTGTTGGATTGCCACTCCACTCCTACTCCACATCCGATAGGTGGCAGTCACTTTCGGATTGTCACTCCGCTTCCTCTCCACTTCCGAGGAGTGACAATCACAGCTTAATTGGCACTTCACTCCTACTCCATTTCCGAGCAGTGACAATCACTGTTGGATTCACACTTCACTCCTCCACCATAATCGCTGTTGCATTGCCACTCCATTTCATCTGCAACTCAGAGGTCTAATAACCAATGTCGAATTGCCACTCTGTTCCTACTCCGAGGAATGAAAATCACTGTCGGATTGCCACTCCGTTCCAACTCGTCTTCCGAGGAGTGACAATCACTCTCGGATTGCCACTCTGCCCCTACTCCACTTCCGTGGAGTGACAATTACTGTCGGAAAGCCACCGCGCTCCTACTCCAATTTCGAAAAGTGTCAATCACTGTCGGATTGCCATTCGGTTCCAACTCATCTTCCAAGGAGTGTCAATCAATGTTGGATTGCTACTCAGTTCCTACTCCACGTCCAAAAAGTGACAATCACTGTTGGATTCCCACTTCACTCCTACTCCAAATCCGAGAGATGGCAATAAATGTCGGATTGCCACTCCTATCCATCTCCACTTCCGAGGAGTGACAATTACTGCTAAATTGTCACTCCACTCCTACAGCACTTCCGAGGAGTGACAATCACTGTGGAATTCCCACATCACTCCTTCAATTGAATCGCTGTCGCATTGCCACTCCATTCTGTCTGCAACTCTGAGGAGTAATACTACTGTCAAATTGCCAGTCTGTTCCTACTCCACTTCCGAGGAGTGACAATCACTATCGGATTGCCCCTCCAGTCCAACTCCACTTCCGAAGAGCGACAATGACTGTTGCAATGCTACTCAGCACGCATTACAATTCCGAGGAGTCACAATCATTTTTGCATTGACAATAATCTCCTACTCCTCTTCCGAGAAATGGCCATCACTCTCGGCTTGCCACTCAGCACCTACTCCTATTCCGAGGAGTCCCAATACCTGTCGGATTGCCGCTCCATTCCAACTCATCTTCTGAGGAGTGACAATCACTCTCGGATTGCCACTACACCCCTATTCCTCTTCCGTGGAGTAACAATTACTGTCAGAAAGCCACTCCACTCCTACTCCAATTTCCAAAAGTGTCAATCACTGTCGGATTGCTACTCAGCTCCTACTCCACTTCCGAGGAGTGTCAATCAATGTTGGATTACCATTTCACTCCTACTCCACTTCCGAGAGATGGCAATGAATGTCGGATTGCCACTCCGATCCATCTCCACTTCCGAGGAGTGACAATTACTGCTAAAGTACCATTCCGCTCCTACTCCTCTTCCGAGGAGTGACAACCACTGTTTTTTCCCACTTCAATCCTACTCCACTTCCAAGAGATGGCAATCACTGTCGGATTGCCACTCCAATCCATCTCCACTTCCAAGGAGTGACAATTAATGCTAAATTGTCACTCCACTCGTACAGTACTTCCGAGGAGTCACAATCACTGTTGGATTCCCTCTTCACTCCTTCAACTCAATCGCTGTCGCGCTGCCACTCCATTCTGTCTGCAACTCTGAGGCGTAATAACACTGTCGAATTGCCAGTCTGTTCCTACTCCACTTCTGAGGAGTGACAATCACTGTCAGATTGTCCTTCCACTCTCACTCCACTTCCGAAGAGTGACAACGACTGTTGCAATACCACTCATCTCCCATTACAATTCCGAGGAGTCACAATCCTTGCTGCATTGCCAATAATCTCCTACTCCTCTTCCGAGAATTGGCAATCAATCTCGGATTGCCACTTCGCACCTTCTCCTATTCTGAGGAGTGAAAATCACTGTTGGATTGCCACCCTGCTCCATCTCCACTTCCGAAGAGTGACAATCATTTCCACATTGCAACTCTGCTCCTACTCCACTTCCGAGGAGTGTCAATCACTGTTGGATTCCCACTTCACTCCTTATCCACTTCCGTGAGTTGGCAATCGCTGTCGGATTGCCACTCCGCTTGTACTCCTCTTCTGAAGAGTGTCAATCATGTGTCGGATTGCCACTCGGATCCAAATCTTCTTCCGAGGACTGTCAATCACTGTTGGATTGCCACACTGCTCCTACTCCATGGCCGTTAAGTGACAATCATTGTTGGATTCCCATTTCACTCTTACTTCACTTCCGAGATGTGGCAATCACTGCTGGATTATCAATCCACTCCTAAAGCACCTCCGAGGTGTGACAATTACTGTCCGATTTCCCTCCGTTCTGACTCCACTTCTGAGGAGTGACAATCACTGCTAAATTGCCACTCCGCTCCTACACCACTTCCGAGCAGTGACAATCACTGTTGGATTTACATTTCACTCCTCCACCACTATCGCTGGTGCATTGCCACTCCATTCCATCTGCAACTTTGAGGTGTAATAAACACTGTCGAATTGCCAGTCTGTTCCTACTCCGAGGAGTGAATATCACTGTCGGATTGCCCCTCCAGTCTGACTCCACTTCCGAGGAGTGACAATGACTGGTGCAATGCCAGTAAGCTCCCATTACAATTCCGAGGAGTCCCAATCACTGTCGCATTGCCAATATGCTCCTAGCCCTCTTCTGAGAAGTGGCAATCACTGTCAGATTGCCACTCCGCACCTACTCCTATTCCGAGGAGTCCCAATCACTGTCGGATTACCACTCCATTCCAACTCATCTTCCGAAGAACTGACAATCACTCTCGGATTGCCACTCCGCCCCTACTCCACTTCCGTGGAGTGACAATCAATGTTGGATTGCTACTCAGCTCCTACTCCACGTCTGAGAAGTGACAATCACTGTTGGATTACCACTGCACTCCTACTCCACTTCCGAGAGGTGGCAATGAATGTCGGATTGCCAATCTGCTCCATCTCCACTTCCGAGGAGTAACAATTAATGCTAAATTGCCACTCTGCTCCTACTCCTCTTCCGAGGAGTGATAACCACTGTCAGATTCCCACTTCACTCCTACTCCACTGCCGATAGTTGGTAATCACTGTCAGATTACCACTCCATTCTGTCTGAAATTCTGAGGTGTAATACCACTGTTAAATTGTGAGTCTGTTCCTACTCCACTTCCGAGGTGTGACAATCACTGTCGGATTACCCCTCCAAACTGACTCCACTTCTGAACAGTGACAATGACTGCTGCAATGCCACTCAGCACCCATTACAATTCCGAGGAGTCACAATCATTGTTGCATTGCCAATAATCTCCTACTCCTCTTCCGAGAAATGGCAATTACTCTCAGATTGCCACTCCACACCAACTCCTAATCTGAGGAGTGACAATCACTGTCAGATTGCCACTCCATTGCAACTCGTCTTCCGAGAAGTGGCATTCACTCTCGGATTAGCACTCCACACCTACACCTATTCTGAGAAGAGACAATCACTGTCGGATTGCCACTCCATTCCAACTCATCTGCCAGGAGTGACAATCACTGTCGATTTGCCACTCCACACCTACTGCTCTTCCGAGGAGTGACAATCACTGTTGGATTCCCACTTCACTCCTTCAACTCAATCACTGTAGCGTTGCCACTCCATTCTGTCTGCAACTCTGAGGAGTAATACCACGTTCGAATTGCCAGTCTGTTCCTACTCCACTTCCGTTGAGTGACAATCATTGTCGGATTGCCCCTCCATTCTGACTCCACTTCCGAAGAGTGACAATGACTGTTGCAATGCCACCCATCTCCCATTACAATTCCAAGGAGTCACAATCCTTGCTGCATTGCCAATAATCTCCTACTCCTCTTCCGAGAATTGGCAATCACTCTCGGAATGCAACTCCGCACCTTCTCCTATTCTGAGGAGTGAAAATCACTGTTGGATTGCCACTCCGTTCCAACTCCTCTTCTGAGGAGTGACAATCACTCTCGGATTGCCACTCCACCCCTACTCCACTGTCGTGGAGTGACAATCACTGTTGGAAAGCCGATCCGCTCCTCCTCCTCTTCTGAGGAGTGTCAATGACTGTCGGATTGCCACACCGCGCCATCTCCACTTCCGAAGAGTGACAATCATTTCCACATTGCAACTCCACTCCTACTCCACTTCCGAGGAGTGAAAATCACTGTTGGATTCCCACTTCACTCTTAATCCACTTCCTTGAGTTGGCAATCACTGTCGGATTGCCACTCCGCTTGTACTCCTATTCAGAAGAGTGTCAATCACTGTTGGATTGCCACTCGGTTCCTACTCCAAGTTCGTGAAGTGACAATCACTGTTGGATTCCCATTTCAATCATACTCCACTTCCGAGATGTGGCAATCACTGCTCGATTACCACATCCCTCTTACACCACTTCCAAGGAGTGACAATTACTCTCCAATTGCCCTCTGCTCCGACTCCACTTCTGAGGAGTGACAATGACTGTTGCATTGCCACTCAGCTCTCAGTACAATTCCGAGGTGTGATGTTCACTGTCGCGTTGCCATTCCATTCCATCTGCAACCCCTGAGGTGTAATAACCACTTTCGAATTGCCAGTCCGTTCCTACTCCACTTCCGAGGAGTGACAATCACTGTCGGATTGCCCTTCATCTCTGATTCCACTTCCGAGGAGTGACAATGACTGTTGCAATGCCACTCTTCACCCACTACAGTTCCGAAGAGTCACAATCACTGTCGCATTGCCAATATGCTCCTACTCCTCTTCTGAGAACTGGCAGTCACTGTCAGATTGCCACTCCACAGCTACTCCTATTCCGAGGACAGACTTACCTGGTTCATATTTTCTGCAGTAATTTTGCTTTCATATTTCCAGAATTTGTAGTTTTATTTTGCATCGGATTGCTATTCCATTCCAGCTCATCTTCCGAGGAGTGGCAAACACTCTCGGAATACCACCCCACACCTACTCCACTTCCGTGGAGTAACATTCACTGTTGGAAAGCAATTCCGTTCCAACACTTCTTCCGAGGAGTGTTAATCACTGTTGGATTGCCAGTCTGCTCCTTCTCCACTTCTGAGAAGTGACAATCACTGCTAAATTGCGACTTCACTCCTAAATCAGTTCTGAGGAGTGACATTCACTGTTGGATTCACAATTCACTCCTACACTACAATCGCTGTCATATTACCACTCCATTCCATCTGCAACTCTGAGGTGTAATAAACACTATCAAATTGCCATCCTCCGAGGTGTGTCAATCAATGTTGGATTGCTACTCAGCTCCTACTCCACATCCGAGAAGTGACAATCACTGTTGGATTACCACTGCACTCCTACACTTCTGAGAGGTGGCAATGAATGTCGGATTGGCAATCCGTTCCATCTCCACTTCCGAGGAGTGATAATTACTGCTAAATTGCCACTCTGCTCCTACTCCTCTTCTGAGGAGCAACAACCACTGTCGCATTCCCACTTCACTCCTACTCCACTTCCAAGAGTTGGCAATCACTGTCGGATTGCCACTCCGCTGTTTCTCCACTTCCCAGGAGTGACAATCACTGTTGGATTCCGACTTCACTCCTCTAACTCAATCGCTGTCGCATTGCCACTCCATTCTGTCTGAAATTCTGAGGCGTAATGCCACTGTTGAATGGCCAATCTGTTCCTAATCCACTTCTGAGGAGTGACAATTACTGTTGGATTGCCCCTCCACTCCGACTCCACTTCCGAAGAGTGACAATGACTGTTGCAATGCCACTCTTCACCCATTACAATTCCGAAGGAGTCACAATCATTGTTACATTGCCAATAATCTCCTACTCCTCTTCCGAGAAATGGCAAACACTCTCCGATTGCCACTCCACACCTACTCCTAATCCGAGGAGTGACAATCACTGTCGGATTGCCACTCCGTTCCAACTCGTCTTCCGAGAAGTGGCAATCACTATCAGATTAGCACTCCGCACCTACTCTTATTCTGAGAAGAGACAATCACTGTTCGATTGCCACCCCATTCCAACTCATCTGCCGAGGAGTGACAATCACTGTCGGATTTGCCATTCCACACATACTGCTCTTCCGAGGAGTGACAATCACTGTTGGATTCCCACTTCACTCCTTCAACTCAATCACTGTAGCGTTGCCACTTCATTCTGTCTGCAACTCTGAGGAGTAATACCACTGTCGAATTGCTAGTCTGTTCCTACTCCACTTCCTAGGAGTGACAATCATTGTCGGATTGCCCCTCCACTCTGACTCCACTTCCGAAGAGTGACAATGACCGTTGCAATGCCACTCATCTCCCATTACAATTCTGAGGAGTCACAATCCTTGATGCATTGCCAATATTCTCCTACTCCTCTTCTGAGAATTGGCAATGACTCTTGGATTGCCACTCCGCACCTTCTCCTATTCTGAGGAGTGAAAATCACTGTCGGATTGCCACTCCATTCCAACACCTCTTCTGAGGAGTGACAATCTCTCTCGGATTGCCACTGCACCCCTACTCCACTTTTGTGGAGTGACAATCACTGTCGGAAAGCCGCTACGCTCCTACTCCTCTTCTGAGGAGTGTCAATGACTGTCGGATTGCCACTCCGCTCCATCTCCACTTCCGAAGAGTGACAATCGTTTCCACATTGCAACTCCACTCCTAATCCACTTCCGAGGAGTGACAATCACTGTTGGATTCCCACTTCACTCCTAATCCATTCCCGTGAGTTGGCAATCACTGTCAGATTGCCACTCCGCTTGTACTCCTCTTCAGAGGAGTGTCAATCACTGTTGGATTGCCACTCGGCTCCTACTTCAAGTCCATGAAGTGGCAATCACTGTTGGATTCCCATTTCACTCCTACTCCACTTCCGAGATGTGGCATTAAATGCTGGATTACCAATCCGCTTCTAAAACACCTCCGAGGAGTGACAATTACTGTCCGATTGCACTCCGCTCTGACTTCACTTCTGAGGAGTGACAATGACCGTTGCATTGCCACTCAGCTCCCAGTACAATTCCAAGGTTTAACGATTGCTTTCGCGTTGCCACTCCATTCCATCTGCAACCCTGAGGTGTAATAACGACTTTTTAATTGCCAGTCCCTTCCTACACCACTTCCGAGGAGTGACAATCACTGTCGGATTGCCTCTCCGCTCCGATTCCACTTCCGAAGAGTGACAATGACTGTTGCATTGCCACTCAGCTCCCACTACAGTTCTGAAGAGTCACAATCACTGTCGCATTGCCAATATGCTCCTACTCCTCTTCTGAGAACTGGCAGTCACTGTCAGATTGCCACTCCACAGCTACTCCTATTCCGAGGAGAGACTTACCTGGTTCATATTTTCTGCAGTAATTTTGCTTTCATATTTCCAGAATTTGTAGTTTTATTTTGCATCGGATTGCCATTCCATTCCAGCTCATCTTCCGAGGAGTGGCAAACACTCTCGGAATGCCACTCCACACCTACTCCACTTCCGTGGAGTGACAATCACTGTTGGAAAGCAACTCGGTTCCAAGACTTCTTCTGAGGAGTGTTAATCACTGTTGGATTGCCACTCTGCTCCTTCTCCACTTCTGAGAAGTGACAATCACTGCTAAATTGCGACTTCACTCCTAAATCACTTCTGAGGAGTGACAATCACTGTTGGATTCCCACTTCACTCCTACACTACAATCGCTGTCGCGTTACCACTGCATTCCATTTGCAACTCTGAGGCGTAATAAAAACTGTCCAATTGCTACTCCATTCCAACTCGTCCTCCAATGAGCAACAATCTCTCTCGATTGCCATGCCACCCCTACTCCACTTCCGTGGAGTGACAATCACTGTCGGAACGCAACTTCGCTCCTACTCCACTTCTGAGGAGTGTCAATCATGGTCAGATTGCCAATTGCTTTCAACTCTTCTTCCGAGGAGTGTCAATCACTGTAGGATTGCCACTGCACTCCTAGTCCATGTCCGTGATGTGACAATCACTGTTGGATTCCCACTTCACTCCTACTCTACTTCCGAGAGGTGACAATCACTGTCAGATTGCCACTCCTCTCCTTCTCCAACTCTGAGGAGTGACAATCACTAAATCACTAAATTGCCACTCCACTCCTACACCAATTCCGAGGAGTGACAATCAGTGTTGGATTGGCCCTCCACTCCGACTCCAATTCTGAGAAATGACAATGAATGTTGCATTGCCAATGTGCTCTCACTCCTCTTCCAAGAAGCAGCAATCACTGTCGGATTACCACTCCAAACCCATTCTTCTTCCATGGAGTGACATTCACTGTCACATTGCCACACAGTTCCAACTCTTCTTCCGAGGACTGTCATTCACTGTTGGATTACCCCTTCGCTCCTTCTCCACCTCCGAGGAGTGACAATCACTGCTATATTGCCACTCTGCTCGTACTCCATTTCCGAAGAGTGAGTATTACTGTTGGATTACTATTCATCTCGTACTGCAAATTCGAGGAGTGACAATCACCGTCGCATTGCCACTCCGCTCCTACTCCACTTCTGTGGAGGGACAATGACTGTCAGAAAGCAAATCTATTCCAACACTTCTTTCGAGGAGTGTCAATCATTGTTGGAATGCATCTCCGCTCCTTCTCCACTTCCGAGGAGTGACAATCACTGTTGGATTGCCCCTCCAATCCAACTCCACTTCCGAAGAGTGACAATGACTGTTGCAATGCCACTCAGCACCCATTACAATTCCGAGGAGTCACAATCATTGTTGCATTGCCAATAATCTCCTACTCCTCTTCCGAGAAATGGCAATTACTCTTGGATTGCCACTCCGCACCTACTCCTAATCTGAGGAGTGACAATCACTGTCGGATTGCCACTCCATTCCAACTCATCTTCCGAGGAGTGACAATCACTCTCAGATTTCCACTCCACCACTACTCCACTTCCGTGGAGTGACAATTCTGGTGGAAATCCAGTCCGCTCCACCGTTGGATTGCCACTCAGTTCCAATTCATCTTCCGAGGAGTGTCAATCACTGTTGGATTGCTGCTCCGCTCCACCTCCAGGTCCGAGAAGTGGCAATCACTGTTGGATTCTCACTTCACTCCTACTCCAATTCCGAGAGGTGGCAATGAATGACGGATTGCCACTCCGCTCCATCTCCACATCTGAGGAGTGACAATTACTGCTAAATTGCCACTCCGCTCCTACTCCTCTTCCGAGGAGTGACAACCACTGTTGGATTCCCACTTCACTCCTACTCCACTTCCGAGAGTTGGCAATCACTGTCGGATTGCCACTCTGCTCCTTCTCCACGTCCCAGGAGTGACAATCACTGCTAAATTGCCATTAGAGTCCTACAGCACTTCCGAGGAGTGACAATCACTGTTGGATTCCCACTTCACTCCTGTAACTCAATCGCTGTCGTGTTGCCAATCCATTCTGTCTGCAACTCTGAGGTGTAATACCGCTGTCGAATTGCCAGTCTCTTCCTAGTCCACTTCCGAGGAGTGACAATCATTGTCGGATTGCCCCTCCACTCCGACTCCACTTCTGAAGAGTGACAATGACTGTTGCAATGCCATTCAGAACCCATTACAATTCCAAGGAGTCACAATCATTGTTGAATTGCCAATAATCTCCTACTCCTCTTCCAAGAAATGGCAATCAAAATCGGATTGCCACACCGCACATACTCCTAATCCGAGGAGTGACAATCACTGTTGGTTTGCCACTCCACAACTACGGCTCTTCCGTGAAGTGACAATCATTGTCGGAAAGCTACTCCACTCCTATTCCTATACTGAGGAGTGTCAATCACTGTCGGATTGCCACTCGGTTCCAACTGTTCTTCCGAGGAATGTCAATCACTGTTGGATTGCCAGTCCGCTCCTACTCCACGTCCGAGAGGTGGCAGTCGCTTTCGGATTGTCACTCCGCTCCCTCTCCACTTCTGAGGAGTGACAATCACTGCTAAATTGCCACTCCGCTCCTACACCACTTCCGAGCAGTGACAATCACTGTTGGATTCACACTTCACTCCTCCACCACAATCGCTGGTGCATTGCCATTCCATTCCATCTGCAACTTTGAGGTGTAATAACCACTGTTGAATTGCCAGTCTGTTCCTACTCCAAGGAGTGAAAATCACTACCAGATTGGCCCTCCAGTCTGACTCCACTTCTGAGGCGTGGCAATGACTGGTGCAATGCTACTCAGCTCCCATTACAATTCCGAGGAGTCCCAATCACTGTCGCATTGCGAATATGCTTCGAGCCCTCTTCCGAGAAGCGGCAATCATTGTCAGATTGCTACTCCACACCTACTCCTGTCCTGAGGAGTCCCAATCACTGTCAGATTACCACTCCGTTCCAACTCATCTTCCGAGGAGTGACAATCACTCTCGGATTGCCACTCCACCCCTACTCCACTTCCGTGGAGTGACAATTACTGTCGGAAAGCCAATCGGCTCCTACTCCAATTTTGAAAAGTGTCAATCACTGTCGGATTGCCACTCGGTTCCAACTTATCTTCCGAGGAGAGTCAATCAATGTTGGATTGCTACTCAGCTCCTACTCCATGTCTGAGAAGTGACAATCACTGTTGGATTATCACTTAACTCCTACTGCAATTCCGAGAATTGGCAATAAATGTCAGATTGCCAATCCGCTCCATCTCCACTTCCGAGGAGTGGCAATTACTGCTGAATTGCCACTCCGCTCCTACAGCACTTCTGAGGAGTGACAATCACTGTTGGATTCCCACTTCACTCCTCTAATTCAATCGCTGTCGCGTTGCCACTCCATTCGGTCTGGAATTCTGAGGTGTAATACCACTGTCGAATTGCCAGTCTGTTCCTACTCCACTTCTGAGCAGTGACAATCACTGTGGGATTCACACTTCACTCCTCCACCACAATCGCTGTTGCATTGCCAATCCATTCCATCTGCAACTCTGAGGTGTAATAATCACTGTCGAATTGCCAGTCAGTTCCTACTCCGAGGAGTGAAAATCACTGTTGCATTGCCCCTCCAGTCTGACTCGACTTCCGAGGAGTGCCAATGACTGGTTCAATGCCACTCAGCTCCCATTACAATTCCAAGGAGTCCCAATCACTGTTGCATTGTTAATATTTTCGTAGCCCTCTTCCGAGAAGCGGCAATCACTGTGCGATTTCCACTCCACACCTACTCCTATCACGAGCAGTTCCAATCACTGTCGGATTGCCACACCATTCCAACTCATCTTCCGAGGAGTGACAATCACTCTCGGACTCCCACTCTGCCCCTACTCCACTTTCGTGGAGTGACAGTTACTGTCGGAAAGCCACTCCGCTCCTACTCTGATTTCGAAAAGTGTCAATCACTGTTGGATTCCCACTCAGTTCCAATTCATCTTCCGAGGAGTGTCAATCACTGTTGGATTGCTGCTCCGCTCCACCTCCAGGTCCAAGAAGTGGCAATCACTGTTGGATTCTCACTTCACTCCTACTCCACTTCCGAGAGGTTGCAATGAATGACGGATTGCCACTCCGCTCCATCTCCACATCCAAGGAGTGACAATTACTGCTAAATTGCCACTCCACTCCAACTCCTCTTCCGAGGAGTGACAATCACTGTTGGATTGCCACACCATTCCAAGTCATCTTCCAAGGAGTGACAATCACTCTCGGATTGCCATTCCGCCCCTACTCCACTTCTGTAGAGTGACAATTACTGTCGAATTGCCAGTCTGTTCCTACTCCGAGGAGTGAAAATCACTATCAGATTGCCCCTCCAGTCCGACTCCACTTCCGAGGAGTAACAATGACTGGTGCAATGCCACTCAGCTCCCATTACAATTCCGAGCAGTCACAATCACTGTCGCATTGCCAATATGCTCCTAGACCTCTTCCGAGAACTGGCAATCACTGTCAGATTGCCACTCCACACCTATTCCTATTCCAAGGAGTCCCAATCACTGTCAGATTGTCACTCTGTTCCAAATCATCTTCCAAGGAGTGACAATCACTCTCGGATTGCCACTCCGCCCCTACACCACTTCCGTGGAGTAACAATTACTATTGGAAAGCCACTCCGCTCCAACTCCAATTTCAAAAAGTGTCAATCACTGTCGGATTGCCACTCGGTTCCAACTCATTTTCCGAGGAGTGTCAATCAATGTTCGATTGCTACTCAGCTCCATCTCCACATTCGAGGAGTGACAATTACTGCTAAACTGCCACTCCGCTCCTACTCCACTTCCCAGGAGTGACAATCACTGCTAAATTGCCACTCTGCTCCTACAGCACTTCCGAGGAGTGACAATCACTGTTGGGTTCCCACTTCACTCCTCCAACTCAATCGCTGTTGCGCTGCCACTACATTCTGTCTGCAACTCTGAGGAGTAATACCACTGTTGAATTGCCAGTCTGATCCTACTCCAATTCCGAGGAGCGACAATCACTGTAGGATTGCCCCTCCACTCTGACTCCATTTCCGAGGAGTGACAATGACTGTCGGATTGCCCCTCCACTCTGACTCCAGTTCCGAAGAGTGGCAATGACTGTTGCAATGCCACTCAGCAGCCATTACAATTCCAACGAGTCACAAACATTGTTGCATTGCCAATAATTTCTTACTCATCACTCTCGAATTGCCACTCCATTCCAACTCATCTTCCGAGGAGTGACAATCACTCTCGGATTGCCACTCCGCCCCTACTCCACTTCCATAGAGTGACAATCATTGTCGGAAAGCCAGCCCGCTCCGCTGGCGGATTGCCATTCCATTCCAACTCATCTTCCGAGGAGTATCAATCACTGTTGGATTGCTGCTCCACTCCTTCTCCAGGTCCGAGAAGTGGCAATCACTGTTGGATTCCCACTTCACTCCTACTCCACTTCCGAGAGGTGGCAATCACTGACTGTTGCATTGCCACTAAGCTCCTAATACAATTCCGAGGTGTGACCATCTGCTCAATCTCCACTTCCGAAGAGTGACAATCAGTTCTAAATTGCCACTCCGCTCCTACTCCAAGACCGTGAAGTGACAATCACTGTTGGATTCCCACTTCACTCCGACTCCAGTTCCGAGAGGTGGCAATGACTGCTGGATTGCCACTCCGCTCCTACATCATTTCCGGTGAGTGACAAAGATTGTTGCATTGCCAGTAAGCTCCTATTACAATTCCGAGGTGTGACCATCACTGTAGCGTTGCCACTCCATCCATCTGCAACTCTTAGGTGTAATAACCACTGTCGAATTGCCAGTCTGTTCCTAGTCCACTCCTGAGGAGTGACAACCAGTGTCGGATTGCCCTCCACTCTGACTCCACTTCTGAGGAGTGACAATGACTGTTGCAATGCCACTCATCTCCCATTACAATTCCGAGGAGTCACAATCATTGGTGCATTGCCAATAAACTCCTACGCCTCTTCCGAGAATTGGCAATCACTCTCAGATTGCCACTCCGCACCTACTCCTATTCTGAGGAGTGAAAATCAGTGTCGGATTGCCATTCCGTTCCAAAGCCTCTTCTGAGGAGTGACAATCACTCTCGGATTGCCACTGCACCCCCTACTCCACTTTCATGGATTGTCAATCACTGTCGGATTGCCACTCCGCTCCATCTCCACTTCCAAGGAGTGACAATCCTTTCCAAGTTGCAACTCCGCTCCTACTCCACTTCTGTGGAGTGACAATCACTGTTGGATTCCCACTTCACTCCTAATCCAATTCCGAGAGTTGGCAATCACTGTCGGATTACCACTCTGCTCGTAGTTATCTTCCGAAGAGCGTCAATCACTGCTGGATTGCCACTCGGATCCAACTCTTCCTCCGAGGAGTGTCAATCACTGTTGGATTGCCACTTCGCTCCTACTCCAAGTCCGTGAAGTGACAATCACTGTTGGATTCCCATTTCACTCCTACACCACTTCCGAGAGGTGGCAATCACTGCTCGATTGCCACACCGCTCTTACACCACTTCCAAGGAGTGACAATTACTGTCAGATTGCCCCTCCATTCCGATTCCACTTCCGAGGAGTGACAATGACTGTTGCCTTGCCACTCTGCTCCCAGTACAATTCCGAGGAGTCACAATCACTGTCGCATTGCCAATATGCTCCTACACCTCTTCTGAGAGCTGGCAGTCACTGTCAGATTCCACAGCTACGCCTATTCCGAGGAGAGACTTACCTGGTTTATATTTTCCACAGTTATTTTGCTTTCATATTTCCAGAATTTGTAGTTTTATTTTATATCGGTTTGCCATTCTATTCCAGCTCGTCTTCTGAGGAGTGGCAAACACTCTCAGAAGGCCACACCACCCCTACTCCACTTCAGTGGAGTGACAATCACTGTCAGAAAGCCACTCTGCTCCTATTCCTCTTCAGAAGAGTGTCAATAACTGTTGTATTGCCACTCGGATCCAACATTTTTTCCGAGGTGTGTAAATCACTTTTGGATTGCCACTTCATTCCTACTCTACTTCCGAGCGGTGGCAATCGCTGTCGGATTGCCACTCCTCTCCTCCACCAAATCCGAGGAGTGACAATCACTGCTAAATTGCCACTCTGCTCCTACACCAATTCCGAGGAGTGACAATCACGGTTCAATTGCCAAAATGCTATTACTCCTCTTCTGAGATTGGCAATCATTATCGGATTATCACTCCACACCTACCTCTTTTCCAAGGAGTGACAATCATTGTCGGATTGCCACTCGGATCCAACTCTTCTTCCGAGGAGTCTCGATCACTGTTGGATTGCCACCCCACTCCTATTTCATGGCTGAGAAGTGACAATCACTGTTGGATTCCCACTTCGCTCCATCACCAATTCCGAGGAGTGTCAATCACTGTTGGAATGCCACTCCGCTCCTACTCCAAGTCCGTGAAGTCACAATCACTGTTGGATTCCCACTTCGCTCCTAATCCACTTCTGAGAGGTGGCAATCACTGTCGGATTACCACTCCGCCCATAATCAAATTCCGAGGAGTGATAATCACTGTCATATTGCCACTCTGTTCCAACTCGTCTTCCGAGGAGTGACAATCACTGTTTGATTGCCACTCCGCTCCTACTACTCTTCCGTGGGGTGACAATCACTGTCGGAAAGCCACTCCGCTCCTACTCCTCTTCCAAGGAGTGACAATCCCTATCGGATTGCAACTCTGTTCCAACTCTTCTCCTGTGGAGTGTCAATTACTGTTGGATTGCCACTCCGCTCCCACTCCACGACAAAGAAGTGGCAATCACTGTTGGATTGCCACACCGCTCCTTCTCATCATCTGAGGAGTGACAATCACTGCTAAATTGCCACTCTGCACCTACACCGCTTCCGAGGAATGACAATTACTGTTGGATTCCCGCTCAGCTCCTACTCTGAATCCAAGAAGTGACAATCACTGTCGAATTGCCAATACGATCCTACTCCTCGTCTCAGAAGTGACAATCAATGCTAAATTGCTACTCTACTCCTACACCACTTCCCAGGAGTGACAACTAATGTCGGATTGCCACTCAGCTCCTCCTCAAAATCCGAGGAGTGACCATCACTCTTGGATTGCCACTAAGTTCCAACACTTCTTCCGAGGAGTGTCAATCACTGTTGGATTGCCTCTCCTCTCCTACTCCACTTCTGAGGAGTGACAATCACTGTTGGATTCCAATTTCTCTCCTACTCCACTTGCGAGAGTTGGCAGTCACTGCCAGATTGCCACCCCGCTCGTACACCTGTTCGGAAAACTGTCAATCACTGTTGGATTGCCACTCGGATCCAACTCTTCTTCCAAGGAGTGTCAATCACTGTTGGATTGCCACTCCACTGCTAGTCCAAGTCCGTGAAGTCACAATCACTGTTGGATTCCCACTTCACTCATACTCCACTTCCGAGAGGTTGCAATCACTGCAGGATTGCTCCTCCCCTCCTTATCCACTTCCAAGAAGTGACAATCATTGCCAAATTGCAACTCCGCTCCGACACCACTTCCTTTGAGTGACAATTACTGTCCGATTGCCCTTCCGCACCGACTCCACCTCCAAGGAGTGACAATGACTGTTGCATTGCCACTCAGCACACAGTACAATTCTGAGGTGTTACCATTGGTCGTGTTGCCACTCCATTCCATCTGCAACTCGAAGGTGTAATAACCACTGTCGAATTGCCAGTCTGTTCCTACTCCACTTCCGACGAGTGACAAACACTGTCGGATTGCCCTCCACTCCGACTCCACTTCCGAGGAGTGACAATGACTGTTGCAATGCCACTCATCTGCCATTACAATTCCGAGGACTCACAATCATTGTTGCATTGCCAATAATCTCCTACTCCTCTTCCAAGAAATGCCAATCAGTCTCGGATTGCCACTCCGCAACTACTCCTATCCTGTGGAGGGAAAATCACTGTCGGATTGCCACTCCATTCCAACTCGTATTCTGAGGAGTGACAATCACTCTCAGATTGCCACTCCACCCCTACTCCACTTCCGTGGAGTGACAGTCACTGTCGGAAAGCCACTCCACTCCTACTCCTCTTCCAGGGAAGGTCAATGACTGTCTGATTGCCACTCCACTACATCTCCACTTCCGAAGAGTGACAATCACTTCCAAATTGCCACTCCGCTCCTACTCCACTTCCGAAGAGTGACAAGCACTGTCGGATTCCCACTCCACACCTACTCCTCCTCCAAAGAGTGTCAATCTCTGTTGGATTGCCATTCAGATCCAACTCTTCTTCCGAGGAGTCTCAATCACTGTTGGATTGCCACTCCACTCCTACTCCAAGTCTGTGAAGTGACAGTCACTGTAGGATTACCGCTTCACTCCTACTCCACTTCCGAGAGATGGCAATCACTGCTGAATTGCCACTCCACTCCTACACCACTTCTGCGGAGTGACAATTATTCTCTGATTACCCTTCCGCACCGACTCAACTTCCGAGCAGTGACAATGAGTGTTGCATTGCCACTCAGCTCCCAGTACAACTCCAAGGTGTGACGATCGCTGTTGTGTTGCCACTTCATCCATCTGCAACTCTGAAGTGTAATAACCAGTTTCGAATTGCCAGTCCGTTCCTACTCCACTTCTGAGGAGTGACAATCACTGTCGGATTGCCAATATGGTCCTACTCCTCTTCTAAGAACTGGCAGTCACTGTCAGATTGCCGCTCCGCACCTACTCCTATTCCGAATAGTGACAATCACTGTTGGATTGCCATTCCATTCCAACTCATCTTCCAAGGAATGACAATCATTGTTGGTTTCCCACTTCACTCCTACTCCAATTTTGAGAGGTGGCAGTCAATGTCAAATTGCCACTCCACTCCTACTCCACTTCCAAGGAGTGACAATGACTGTTGCATTGCCCCTCCGCTCCCACTCTAATTCTGAGCAGTCACAATCACTGTCGCATTGCCAATATGCTCCTACTCCTCTACCGAGAAGTAGCAATCACTGTCGGATTACCAGTCCACCCATACCCCAATTCCGAGGAGTGACAATCACTGTCGGATTGCCATTCCGTTCCAACTCATCTTGCGAGAAGTGACAATCACTGTTGTATTGCCACTCTGCTCCTTCTCATCATTTGTGGCATGACAATCACTGCTAAATTGCCACTCAGCAACTTCACCACTTCCGAGGAATGACAATTACTGTCGGATTCCCGCTCAGCTCCTCCTCAAAATCCGAGGAGTGACCGTCACTCTTGGATTGACACTAAGTTCCAACACTTCTTTGAGGAGTGTCAATCACTGTTGGATTGCCTCTCCTCTCCAACTCCTCTTCCAACGAGTGACAATCACTGTTGGATTCCAACTCCTCTCCTTATCCACTTCCAAGAAGTGACAATCATTGCTAAATTGCGACTCCGCTCCGACACCACTTCCTTTGAGTGACAATTACTGTCCGATTGCCCTTCCACACTGACTCCACTTCCAAGGAGTGACAATGACTGTTGCATTGCCACTCAGCACACAGTACAATTCCGAAGTGTTACCATCACTGTCGTGTTGCCACTCCATTCCATCTGCAACTCGAAGGTGTAATAACCACTGTCGAATTGCCAGTCTGTTCCTACTCCACTTCCGACGAGTGACAAACACTGTCGGATTGCCCTCCACTCCGACTCCACTTCCGAGGAGTGACAATGACTGTTGCAATGCCACTCATCTGCCATTACGATTCCGAGGACTCACAATCATTGTTGCATTGCCAATAATCTCCTACTCCTCTTCCAAGAAATGCCAATCAGTCTCGGATTGCCACTCCGCAACTATTCCTATTCTGTGGAGGGAAAATCACTGTTGGATTGCCACTCCATTCCAACTCGTCTTCTGAGGAGTGACAATCACTCTCAGATTGCCACTCCAACCCTACTCCAATTCCATGGAGTGACAATCACTGTCGGAAAGCCACTCCGCTCCAACTCCTCTTGTGGTGAGGGTCAATGACTGTCTGATTGCCACTCCGCTACATCTCCACTTCCGAAGAGTGACAATCACTTCCAAATTGCCACTCCACTCCAACTCCACTTCTGAAGAGTGACAAGCACTGTTGGATTCCCACCTCACACCTACTCCACTTCTGAGAGTAGGCAATGACTGTCGGATTGCCACTCCGCTCGTACTTGTCTTGCAAAGAGTGTCAATCACTGTTGGATTGCCATTCGGATCCAACTCCAAGTCCATGAAGTGACAACCACTGTTGGTTTCACACTTCACTCCTACTCCACTTCCGAGAGGTGGCAATCACTGCTGGATTGCCACTCCACTCCTACACCACTTCTGAGGAATGACAATTACTGTCTGATTAACCTTCCACTCCAACTCCACTTCCAAGGAGTGACAATTGCCACTCAGCTCCCAGTACAATTCCGAGGTGTGACGATCGCTGTTGTGCTGCCACTCAATCCATCTGCAACTCTGAAGTGTAATAAACACTTTCTAATTGCCAGTCCGTTCCTACTCCACTTCCGAGGAGTGACAATCACTGGTGGATAGTCACACCGCTCCTTCTCATCATTTGAGGAGTGACAATCACTGTTAAATTGCCACTCTGCTCCTACACCACTTGTGAGGAATGACAATTACTGTCAGATGCCCGCTCAGCTCCTACTCTAAATCTGAGGAGTGACAATCACTGTCGAATTGCCAATACACTCATACTCCTCATCTCAGAAGTGACAATCAATGCTAAATTGCTACTCTGCTTCTACACCTCTTCCCAGGAGTGACAGCTAATTTCGGATTCCACTCAGTTCCTCCTCAAAATCCGAGGAGTGACCATCACTCTTGGATTGCCACTAAGTTCCAACACTTCTTCCGAGGAGTGTCAATCACTGTTGGATTGCCTCTCCTCTCTTACTCCACTTCCGAGGAGTGACAATCACTGTTGGATTCCAACTTCTCTTCTACTCCACTTCCGAGAGTTGGCAATCACTGTCAGATTGCCAACCCGCTCGTACACCTCTTCGGAAGAGTGTCAATCACTGTTGGATTGCCACTCGGATCCAACTCTTCTTCCGAGGAGTGTCAATCACTGTTGGATGCCCACTTCACTCCTACTCCACTTCCGAGAGGTGGCAATCACTGCTGGATTGCTACTCCCCTCCTTATCCACTTCCAAGAAGTGACAATCATTGCTAAATTGCAACTCTGCTCCTACACCACTTCCTTTGAGTGACAATTACTGTCCGATTGCCCTTCTGCTCCGACTCCAATTCCAAGGAGTGACAATAAACGTGGCATTGCCACTCAGCACCCAGTACAATTCCGAGGTGTTACCATCACTGTCATGTTGCTACTCCATTCCATCTGCATCTCTAACAAAAACTGTCGAATTGCCAGTCTGTTCCTACTCCACTTCCGACGAGTGACAAACACTGTCGGATTGCCCTCCACTCCGACTCTACTTTCGAGGAGTGACAATGACTGTTGCAGTGCTACTCATCTCCCATTACAATTCCGAGGACTCACAATCATTGTTGCATTGCCAATAATCTCCAACTCCTTTCCAAGAAATGCCAATCACTCTCGGATTGCCATTCCGCACCTATTCCTATTCTGTGGAGTGAAAATCACTGTCGGATTGCCATTCCATTCCAACTTGTCTTCTGAGGAGTGACAATAACTCTCGAATTGCCACTCCGCTCCTATTCAACTTCCGTGGAGTGACAGTCACTGTCGGAAAGCCACTCCGCTCCTAATCGTCTTCCCAGGAGTGTCAATCACTGGTGGATTGCCCCTCCTCTCCTACTCCACTTCCGAGGAGTGACAATCACTGTCTGATTGCCACTCCGCTACATCTCCACTTACGAAGAGTGACAATCACTTCCAAATTGCCACTCTGCTCCTACTCCACTTCCGAGGAGTGACAAGCACTGTTGGATTCCCACTTCACACCTACTGCACTTCTGAGAATTGGCAATCACTGACGGATTGCCACTCCGCTTGTACTCATCTTCAAAAAGAGTGTCAATCACTGTTAGATTACCATTTGTATCCAACTCTTCTTCCGAGGAGTTTCTATCACTGTTGGATTGCCACACCGCTCCTACTCCAAGTCCGTGAAGTGACAATCACTGTTGGATTCCAACTTCACTCCTACTCCACTTCCGAGAGGTGGCAGTCACTGCTGGATAGCAACTCCGCTCCTACACCACTCCCCAGAAGTGACAATTACTGTCTGATTACCCTTCCGCTCCAACTCCACTTTCGAGAAGTGACAATGACTGTTGAATTGCCACTCAGCTCCCAGTACAATTCGGAGTTGTGACGATCACTATCGCGTTGGCACTCCATCCATCTGCAACTCTGAAGTGTAATATCCAGTTTCGAATTGCCAGTCCGTTCCGACTCCACTTCCGAGGAGTGACAATCACTGTCGGATTGCCAATATGGTCCTACTCCTCTTCTAAGAACTGGCAGTCACTGTCGGATTGCCACTCCGCACCTACTCCTATTCCGTGGAGTGACAATCATTGTCGGATTGCCATTCCATTCCAACTCATCTTCCAAGGAGTGACAATCACTGTTGGTTTCCCACTTCACTCCTGCTCCAATTCTGAGAGGTGGCAGTCACTCTCAAATTGCCACTCTGGTCCTACTCCACTTCCGAGCATAGACAACCACTGCTAAATTGCCATTCCGCTCCTACACCACTTCCAAGGAGTGACAACGACTGTTGCATTGACCATTATCTGCCACTCCAATTCTGAGCAGTGACAATCACTGTCGCATTGCCAATATGCGCCTACTCCTCTACCGAGAAGTGGCACTCACTGTCGGATTACCATTCCGCCAATACTCCACTTCCGAGGAGTGACAATCACTGTCGGATTACCACTCTGCCCATATTCCAATTCCGAGGAGTGACAATCACTGTCGGATTGCCACTCCTTACCAACTCGTCTTCCGAGGAGTGACAATTACTGTATGATTGCCACTCCGCTCCTACTGCTCTTCCATGGAGTCAAAATCACTGTCGGAAAGCCACTCCACGCCTAAACCTCTTCTAAGGAGTGACAATCACTATCGGATTGCAAATCTGTTCCAACTCTTCTCCTGTGGAGTGTCAATTACTGTTGGATTGCCACTCCGCTCCTACTCCACGACCGAGAAGTGACAATCACTCTTGGATTGCCATACCGCTCCTTCTCATCATCTGCGGAGTGACAATCACCGCTAAATTGCCACTCTACTCCTACACCACTTCCGAGGAATGACAATTACTGACAGATTCCCGCTCAGCTCCTACTCTAAATCCGAGGAGTGACAATCACTGTCGAATTGCCAATACGCTCCCACTCCTCGTCTCAGAAGTGACAATCAATGCTAAATTGCTACTCTGCTCCTACACCACTTCCCAGGAGTGACAACTATTGTTGGATTGCCACTCAGCTCCTGCTCAAAATCCGAGGAGTGACCATCTCTCTTGGATTGACACTAAGTTCCAACACTTCTTCCCAGGAGTGTCAATCACTGTTGGATTGCTTCTCCTCACCTACTCCACCTCTGAGGAGTGACAATCACTGTTGGATTCCAACTTCTCTCCTACTCCACTTCCGAGAGTTGGCAATCACTGTCGGTTTGCCACCCCACTCGTACCCTCTTCGGAAGAGTGTCAGTCACTGTTAGATTGCCACTCGGTTCCAACTCTTCTTCCGAGGAGTGTCAATCACTTTTGGAATTCCACTGTGCTCCTACTCCAAGTCCATGAATTGACAATCACTGTTGCATTCCCACTTCACTCCTACTCCACTTCCGAGAGGTGGCAATCACTGCTGGATTGCCACTCCGCTCCTACACCACTTCTGAGGAGTGACAATAATGGTCTGATTGCCCTTCTGCTCTGACTCCATTTCCGAGGAGTGACAATGAGTGTTGCATTGCCACTCCGCTCCCAGTACAATTCCGATGTGTGACGATCGCTGTCGTGTTGCCACTCCATCCATCTGCAACTCTGAGGTGTAATAACAACTTTCGTATCGCCAGTCCATTCCTACTCCACCTCCGATGAGTGACAATCACTGTCGGATTGCCCCTCCACTCTGATTCCACTTCCGAGGAGTGATATTGACTGTTGCATTGCCGCTCAGCTCCCACTACAATTCCGAAGAGTCACAATCACTGTCGCATTGCCAGTATGCTCTTACTCCTCTTCTAAGAACTGGCAGTCACTGTCGGATTGCCAGTCCGCAGCTACTCCTATTCCGAGGCGAGACTTACCTGGTTTATATTTTCTGCTGTTATTTTGCTTTCATTTTTCCAGAATTTGTAGTGTTATTTTGTATCGGATTGCCATTCCATTCCAGCTCATCTTCCAAGGAGTGGCAATCACTCTCGGATTGCCACGCCACCCCCTACTCCACTTCAGTGGAGTGACAATCACTGTCAGAAAGCCATTCTGCTCTATTCCTCTTCTGAGGAGTGTCAATCACGGTTGTATTGACACTCAGATCCAAATCTTCTTCTGAGGAGTGTCAATCAATGTTGGATTGACATTCCGCTCCTACTCCAGGTCCGTGAAGTGACAATCATTGCTAAATTGCAACTGCGTTCCTACACCAATTCCGAGGAGTGACAATCACTGTTGGATTGCCACTCCGCTTCTTCTCCACTTCCGAGGAGTGACATTTACTGCTAAATTGCCACTGCACTCCTACACCATTTCCAGGGAGTGACAATCACAGTTGGATTGCCACTCCGCTCCTACTCCACTTTCGAGGAGTGACAATCACTGTTGGATTCCAACTTCACTCCTACTCCACTTCCGAGAGTTGGTAATCACTGTCGGATTGCCACTCCACTCGTACTCCTCTTCGGAAGAGTGTCAATCACTGTTGGATTGCCACTCAGATCCAACTCTTCTTCTGAGGACTGTCAATCACTGCTGGATTGCCACTCCGCTCCTACTCAAAATCCGTGAAGTCACAATCACTGTTGGATTCCCACTTCACTCCTACTCCACTTCCGCGAGGTGGCAATCACTGCTGGATTGATACTCCCCTCCTTATCTACTTCCAAGAAGTGACAATCGTTGCTAAATTGCAACTCCGCTCCTACACCACTTCCTTTGAGTGACAATTACTGTCCGATTGCCCTTCTGCTCTGACTCCACCTCCAAGGAGTGACAATAACTGTTGCATTGCCACTCAGCACCCAGTACAATTCCGAGGTGTTACCATCACTGTCATGTTGCTACTCCATTCCATCTGCATCTCTGAAGTTTAATAACAACTGTCGAATTGCCAGTTGGTTCCTACTCCACTTCCGATGAGTGATAAACACTGTCGGATTGCCCTCTAATCCGACTCTACTTTTGAAGAGTGACAATGACTGTTGCAGTGCTACTCATCTCCCATTACAATTCCGAAGACTCAAAATCATTGTTGCATTGCCAATAATCTCCAACTCCTTTCCAAGAAATGTCAATCACTCTCGGATTGCTACTACGCACCTATTCCTATTCTGTGGAGTGAAAATCATTGTCGGATTGCCACTCCATTCCAACTCGTCTTCTGAGGAGTGACAATAACCCTCAAATTGCCACTCCGCTCCTACTCAACTTCCGTGGAGTGACAGTCACTGTCGGAAAGCCACTCCGCTCCTAATCATCTTCCCAGGAGTGTTAATCACTGTTGGATTGCCTCTCCACTCCCACTCCAATTCCGAGGAGTGACAAGCACTGTTGGATTCCCACTTCACACCTACTCCACTTCTGAGAGTTGGCAATCAATGACGGATTGCCACTCCGCTTGTACTCCTCTTCAAAAAGACTGTCAATCACTGTTAGATTGCCATTTGGATCCAACTCTTCTTCCGAGGAGTTACAATCACTGTTGGATTGCCACTCCGCTCCTACTCCAAGTCCATGAAGTGACAATCACTGTTGGATTCCCACTTCGCTCCTAATCCACTTCCGAGAGGTGGCAATCATGGCTGGATTGCCACTAAGCTCCTTCTCCACTTCCAAGTAGTGACAATCGTTGCTAACTTGCAACTCCGCTCCAACACCACTTCCTTTGAGTGACAATTACTGTCTGATTGCCCTTCTGCTCTGACTCCACTTTCGAGGAGTGACAATGACTGTTGCATTGACACTCAGCACCCAGTAAAATTCCGAGGTGTTACCATCACTGTCGTGTTGCCGCTCCATTCCATCTGCAACTCTGAGGTGTAATAACAACTGTCGAATTGCCAGTCTGTTCCTACTCCACTTCCGATGATTGACAAACACTGTCAGATTGCCCTCCACTCCGACTCCACTTTCGTGGAGTCACAATGACTGTTGCAGTGCTACTCATCTCCCAATACAATTCTGAGGACTCACAATCATTGTTGCATTGCCAATAATCTCCAACTCCTCTTCTAAGAAATGTCAATCATTCTTGGATTGCCACTTCGCACCTATTCCTATTCTGTGGGGTGAAAATCACTGTCAGATTGCCACTCCATTACAACTCATCTTCTGAGGAGTGACAATCACTCTCGGATTGCCACTCCACCCCACTCCACTTCCGTGGAGTGACAACCACTGTCGGAAAGCCACTCCGCTCCTACTCCTCTTCGCAGGAGTGTCAATCACTGTTGGATTGCCTCTCCTCTCCTACTCCACTTTCGAGGAGTGACAATCACTGTTGGATTCCCACTTCACTCCTACTCCACTTCCGAGAGGTGGCAATCACTGCTGGAAAGCAACTCCGCTCCTGCACCACTCCCCAGGAGTGACAATTACTGTCTGATTAACCTTCGGCTCTGACTCCACTTTCGAGAAGTGACAATGACTGTTGCATTGCCACTCAGCTCCCAGTACAATTCTGAGTTGTGACAATCACTATCGCATTGGCACTCCATCCATCTGCAACTCTGAGGTGTAATATCCAGTTTCGAATTGCCAGCCCGTTCCTACTCCACTTCCGAGGAGCGACAATCACTGTCGGATTGCCAATATGGTCCTACTCCTCTTCTAAGAACTGGCAGTCACTGTCGGATTGCCACTCCACACCTACTCCTATTCCATGGAGTGACAATCACTTTCGGATTGCCACTCAATTCCAACTCATCTTCCAAGGAGTGACAATCACTGTTGGTTTCCCACTTCACTCCTGCTCCAATTCTGAGAGGTGGCAGTCACTGTCAAATTGCCACTCCGCTCCTACTCCACTTCCGAGCATAGACAACCACTGCTAAATTGCCATTCCGCTCCTACACCACTTACAAGGAGTGACAATGACTGTTGCATTGCTCCTCATCTGCCACTCCAATTCTGAGCAGTCACAATCACTCTCGCATTGCCAATATGCGCCTACTAATCTACCGAGAAGTGGCACTCACTGTCGGATTACCACTCTGCCCATATTCCAATTCCGAGGAGTGACAATCGCTGTCGGATTGCCAACCTTACCAACTCGTCTTCCGAGGAGTGACAATCACTGTATGATTGCCACTCCGCTCCTACTGCTCTTCCGCGGAGTCACAATTACTGTCGGAAAGCCATTCCACTCCTAAACCTCTTCCAAGGAGTGACAATCACTATCAGATTGCAAATCTGTTCCAACTCTTCTCCCGGAGAGTGTCAATTACTGTTGGATTGTCACTCCGCTCCTACTCCACGATCAAGAAGTGACAATCACTCTTGGATTGCCATACCGCTCCTTCTCATCATCTGAGGAGTTACAATCACCACTAAATCGCCACTCTGCTCCTACACCACTTCCGAGGAATGACAATTACTGTCGGATTCCCGCTCAGCTCCTACTCTAAATCCGAGGAGTGACAATCACTGTCGAATTGCCAATACGCTCCTACTCCTCGTCTCAGAAGTGACAATCAATGCTAAATTGCTACTCTGCTCCTACACCACTTCCCAGGAGTGACAACTATTGTTGGATTGCCACTCAGCTCCTCCTCAAAATCCGAGGAGTGACCATCTCTCTTGGATTGACACTAAGTTCCAACACTAACTCCCAAAAGTGTCAATCACTGTTGGATTGCCTCTCCTCACCTACTCCACTTCCAAGGAGTGACAATCACTGTTGGATTCGAACTTCTCTCCTACTCCACTTCCGAGAGTTGGCAATCACTTTTGGATTGCCACCCCACTCGTACCCTCTTCGGAAGAGTGTCAGTCACTGTTGGATTGCCACTCGGTTCCAACTCTTCTTCCGAGGAGTGTCAATCACTTTTGGAATGCCACTGTGCTCCTACTCCAAGTCCGTGAAGTGACAATCACTGTTGCATTCCCACTTCACTCCTACTCCACTTCCGAGAGGTGGAAATCACTGCTGGATTGCCACTCCATTCCTCAACCACTTCTGAGCAGTGACAATTACTGTCTGATTGCCCTTCTGCTCCGACTCCATTTCCAAGGAGTGACAATGATTGCTGCATTGCCACTCCGCTCCCAGTACAATTCCGATGTGTGACGATCGCTGTCGTGTTGCCACTCCATCCATTGGCAACTGTGAGATGTAATAACAACTTTCGTATCGCCAGTCCATTCCTACTCCACTTCCGATGAGTGACAATCACTGTCGGATTGCCCCTCCGCTCCGATTCCACTTCCGAGGAGTGACATTGACTGTTGCATTGCCACCTAGCTCCCAATAGTCTCAATCACTGTCGCATTGCCAATATGCTCACACTCCTCTTCTAAGAACTGGCAGTCACTGTCGGATTGCCAGTCCGCAGCTACTCCTATTCCGTGGCGAGACTTACCTGGTTTATATTTTCTGCTGTTATTTTGCTTTCATTTTTCCAGAATTTGTAGTGTTATTTTGTATCGGATTGCCATTCCATTCCAGCTCATCTTCCAAGGAGTGGCAATCACTCTCGGATTGCCACGCCACCACCTACTCCACTTCAGTGGAGTGACAATCACTGTCAGAAAGCCATTCAGCTCCTATTCCTCTTCCGAGGAGTGTCAATCACTGTTGTATTGCCACGCGGATCCAAATCTTCTTCCGAGGAGTGTCAATCACTGTTGGATTGACACTCCGCTCCTACCCCAGGTCCGTGAAGTGACAATCATTGCTAAATTGCAACTGCATTCCTACACCAATTCCGAGGAGTGACAATCACTGTTGGATTGCCACTCCGCTTCTTCTCCACTTCCGAGGAGTGTCATTTACCGCTAAATTGCCACTGAACTTCTACACCATTTCCAGGGAGTGACAATCACTGTTGGATTGCCACTCCGTTCCTACTCCACTTTCGAGGAGTGACAATCACTGTTGGATTCCAACTTCACTCCTACTCCACTTCCGAGAGTTGGTAATCACTGTTGGATTGCCACTCCACTCGTACTCCTCTTCGGAAGAGTGTCAATCACTGTTGGATTGCCACTCAGATCCAACTCTTCTTCCGAGGAGTGTCAATCACTGTTGGATTGCCACTCTGCTCCTACTCCAAGTCCATGAAGTGTCAATCACTGTTGGATTCCCACTTCGCTCCTAATCCACTTCCGAGAGGTGGCAATCATGGCTGGATTGCCACTAAGCTCCTTCTCCACTTCCAAGTAGTGACAATCATTGCTAACTTGGAACTCCACTCCTACACTGGTGTGTGACAATTACTGTCTGATTGCCCTTCTGCTCTGACTCCACTTTCGAGGAGTGACAATGACTGTTGCATTGCCTCTCAGCACCCAGTAAAATTCCGAGGTGTTAACATCACTATCGTGTTGCCACTCCATTCCATCTGCAACTCTTAGGTGTAATAACAACTGTTGAATTGCCAGTCTGTTCCTACTCCACTTCCGATCAGTGACAAACACTGTCGGATTGCCCTCCACTCTGACTCCACTTTCGAGGAGTGACAATGACTGTTGCAGTGCTACTCATCTCCCATTACAATTCCGATGACTCACAATCATTGTTGCACTGCCAATAATCTCCAACTCCTCTTCTAAGAAATGTCAATCACTCTTGGATTGACACTCCGCACCTATTCCTATTCTGTGGAGTGAAAATCACTGTCAGATTGCCACTCCATTCCAACTCGTCTTCTGAGGAGTGTCAATCACTCTGGGAATGCCACTCCGCCCCTATTCCACTTCCATGGAGTGACAACCACTGTCGGAAAGCCACTCCGCTCCTACTCCTCTTCCCAGGAGTGTCAATCACTGTTGGATTGCCTCTCCTCTCCTACTCCACTTTTGAGGAGTGACAATCACTGTTGGATTCCAACGTCTCTCCAACTCCACTTCCGAGAGTTGGCAATCACTTTCAGATTGCCACCCCGCTCGTACACCTCTTCGGAAGAGTGTCAATCACTGTTGGATTGCCACTCGGATCCAACTCTTCTTCCGTGGCGTGTCAATCACTGTTGGATTGCCACTCCGCTCCTACTCCAAGTCCATGAAGTGACAATCCCTGTTGGATTCCCACTTCACTAATACTCCACTTCCGAGAGGTGGCAATGACTGCTGGATTGCCACTCCGCTCCTACACCACTTCTCAGGAGTGACAATTACTGTCTGATTGCCCCGCTGCTCCGACTCCACTTCCAAGGAGTGACAATGAGTGTTGCATTGCCACTCTGCTCCCAGTACAATTCCAAGGCATGACAATCACTGTCCTGTTGCCACTCCATCCATCTGCAGCTTGGAATTGCCAGTCCATTCCTACCCCACTTCCGAATAGTGACAATGAGTGCTGCATTGCCACTCAGCACCCACTACAATTCCAAGGAGTGACATTTACTGCTAAATTGCAACTATGCCCCTACACCAATTCTGAGGAGAGACAGTAACTTTTGGATTGCCACTCCACTTCTTCTCCAATTCCAAGGAGTGACATTTACTGCTAAATTGCCACTGCACTCCAACACCATATCCGGGGAGTGACAATCACTGTTGGATTGCCATTCTGCTCCGACCCCACTTCCGAGGAGTGACAATCACTGTATGATTGCCACTCCACTCCTACTGCTCTTCCGTGGAGTCACAATCACTGTCGGAAAGCCACTCCGCTCCTAATCCTCTTCCAAGGAGTGACAATCACAATCGGTTTGCAACTCTGTTCCAACTCTTCTCCCGTGGAGTGTCAATTACTGTTGGATTGCCACTCCACTCCTACTCCACAACAGAGAAGTGACAATCACTCTTGGATTGCCACGCCGCTCCTGCTCATCATCTGAGGAGTGACAATCACTACTAAATTGCCACTCTGCTCCTACACCACTTCCGAGGAATGACAATTATTGTCGGATTCCCGCTCAGCTACTCTAAATCCGAGGAGTGACAATGACTTTCGAATTGCCAATACGCTCCTACTCCTTGTCTCAGAAGTGACAATCAATGCTAAATTGCTACTCTACTCCTACACCACTTCCCAGGAGTGACAACTATTGTTGGATTGCCACTCAGCTCCCCCTCAAAATCCGAGGAGTGACCATCACTCTTGGATTGCTATTTAGTTCCAATACTTCTTTGAGGAGTGTCAATCACTGTTGGATTGCCTCTCCTCTCCTACTCCACTTCTGAGGAGTGACAATCACTGTTGGATTCCAACTTCTCTCCTACTCCACTTCCGAGAGTTGGCAATCACTGTCGGATTGCCACCCTGCTCATACACCTCTTCGGAAGAGTGTCAATCACTGTTGGATTGTCTCCCCTCTCCTAATCCACTTCCGAGAAGTGACAATCACTGTTGGATTCCAACTTCTCTCCCACTCCACTTCCGAGAGTTGACAATCACTGTCGGATTGCCACCCTGCTCATACACCTCTTCGGAAGAGTGTCAATCACTGTTGGATTGTCTCCCCTCTCCTAATCCACTTCCGAGAAGTGACAATCACTGTTGGATTCCAACTTCTCTCCTACTCCACTTCCGAGAGTTGACAATCACTGTTGGATTGCCACTCCGCTTCTTCTCCACTTCCGAGGAGTGACATTTACTGCTAAATTGCCACTGCGCTCCTACAACATTTCCAGGGAGTGACAATCACAGTTGGATTGCCACTCCGCTCCTACTCCACTTTCGAGGAGTGACAATCACTGTTGGATTCCAACTTCACTCCTACTCCACTTCCGAGAGTTGGTAATCACTGTTGGATTGCCACTCCACTCGTACTCCTCTTCGGAAGAGTGTCAATCACTGTTGGATTGCCACTCAGATCCAACTCTTCTTCCGAGGAGTGTCAATCACTGCTGGATTGCCACTAAGCTCCTTCTCCACTTCCAAGTAGTGACAATCATTGCTAACTTGGAACTCCGCTCCTACACCGGTGTGTGACAATTACTGTCTGATTGCCCTTCTGCTCTGACTCCACTTTCGAGGAGTGACAATGACTGTTGCATTGCCACTCAGCACCCAGTAAAATTCCGAGGTGTTACCATCACTGTCGTGTTGCCACTCCATTCCATCTGCAACTCTTAGGTGTAATAACAACTGTTGAATTGCCAGTCTGTTCCTACTCCACTTCCGATCAGTGACAAACACTGTCGGATTGCCCTCCACTCTGACTCCACTTTCGAGGAGTGACAATGACTGTTGCAGTGCTACTCATCTCCCATTACAATTCCGATGACTCACAATCATTGTTGCACTGCCAATAATCTCCAACTCCTCTTCTAAGAAATGTCAATCACTCTTGGATTGACACTCCGCACCTATTCCTATTCTGTGGAGTGAAAATCACTGTCAGATTGCCACTCCATTCCAACTCGTCTTCTGAGGAGTGTCAATCACTCTGGGAATGCCACTCCGCCCCTATTCCACTTCCATGGAGTGACAACCACTGTCGGAAAGCCACTCCGCTCCTACTCCTCTTCCCAGGAGTGTCAATCACTGTTGGATTGCCTCTCCTCTCCTACTCCACTTTTGAGGAGTGACAATCAGTGTTAGATTCCAACGTCTCTCCCACTCCACTTCCGAGAGTTGGCAATCACTTTCAGATTGCCACCCCGCTCGTACACCTCTTCGGAAGAGTGTCAATCACTGTTGGATTGCCACTCGGATCCAACTCTTCTTCCGTGGCGTGTCAATCACTGTTGGATTGCCACTCCGCTCCTACTCCAAGTCCATGAAGTGACAATCCCTGTTGGATTCCCACTTCACTAATACTCCACTTCCGAAGGTGGCAATGACTGCTGGATTGCCACTCCGCTCCTACACCACTTCTCAGGAGTGACAATTACTGTCTGATTGCCCCGCTGCTCCGACTCCACTTCCAAGGAGTGACAATGAGTGTTGCATTGCCACTCTGCTCCCAGTACAATTCCAAGGCATGACAGTCACTGTCCTGTTGCCACTCCATCCATCTGCAACTTGGAATTGCCAGTCCATTCCTACCCCACTTCCGAATAGTGACAATGAGTGCTGCATTGCCACTCAGCACCCACTACAATTCCAAGGAGTGACATTTACTGCTAAATTGCAACTAAGCCCCTACACCAATTCTGAGGAGAGACAGTAACTTTTGGATTGCCACTCCACTTCTTCTCCAATTCCAAGGAGTGACATTTACTGCTAAATTGCCACTGCACTCCAACACCATTTCCGGGGAGTGACAATCACTGTTGGATTGCCATTCTGCTCCAACCCCACTTCCGAGGAGTGACAATCACTGTATGATTGCCACTCCACTCCTACTGCTCTTCCGTGGAGTCATAATCACTGTCGGAAAGCCAATCCGCTCCTAATCCTCTTCCAAGGAGTGACAATCACAATCGGTTTGCAACTCTGTTCCAACTCTTCTCCCGTGGAGTGTCAATTACTGTTGGATTGCCACTCCACTCCTACTCCACAACAGAGAAGTGACAATCACTCTTGGATTGCCACACCGCTCCTGCTCATCATCTGAGGAGTGACAATCACTACTAAATTGCCACTCTGCTCCTACACCACTTCCGAGGAATGACAATTACTGTCGGATTCCCGCTCAGCTACTCTAAATCCGAGGAGTGACAATGACTTTCGAATTGCCAATACGCTCCTACTCCTTGTCTCAGAAGTGACAATCAATGCTAAATTGCTACTCTACTCCTACACCACTTCCCAGGAGTGACAACTATTGTTGGATTGCCACTCAGCTCCCCCTCAAAATCCGAGGAGTGACCATCACTCTTGGATTGCTATTTAGTTCCAACACTTCTTTGAGGAGTGTCAATCACTGTTGGATTGCCTCTCCTCTCCTACTCCACTTCTGAGGAGTGACAATCACTGTTGGATTCCAACTTCTCTCCTACTCCACTTCCGAGAGTTGGCAATCACTGTCGGATTACCACCCTGCTCATACACCTCTTCGGAAGAGTGTCAATCACTGTTGGATTGCCACTCAGATCCAACTCTTCTTCCGAGGACTGTCAATCACTGTTGGAATGCCACTGTGCTCCTACTCCAAGTCCGTGAAGTGACAATCACTGTTGGATTCCCACTTCATTCCTACTCCACTTCCGAGAGGTGGCAATCACTGCTGGATTGCAATTCTGCTCCTACACCACTCCCCAGTAATGACAATTACAATCTGATTGCACTTCCGCTCTGACTCCACTTTCAAGAAGTGACAATGAGTGTTGCATTGCAACTCAGCTCCCAGTACAATTCCGAGTTGTGAAGATCACTGTCGCGTTGGCACTCCATCCATCTGCAACTCTGAAGTGTAATAACCAGTTTCGAATTGCAGTCCGTTCCTACTCCACTTCCGAGGAATGACAATCACTCTCGGATTGCCAATATGGTCCTACTCCTCTTCTAATAACTGGCAGTCACTGTCGGTTTGCCACTCCGCACCCACTCCTATTCCGCGGAGTGACAATCACTGTCGGATTGCAACTTCATTCCAACTCATCTTCCAAGCAGTGACAATCACTGTTGGTTTCCCACTTCACTCCTACTCCAATTCTGAGAGGTGGCAGTCACTGTCAAATTGCCACTCCGCTCCTACTTCACTTCCGAGCAGTGACAACCACTGCTAAATTGCCACTCCACTCCTAAACCAATTCCGAGGAGTGACAATGACTGTGGCATTGCCCCTCAGCTCCCACTCCAATTCTGAGAATTCACAATCACTGTCGCATTGCCAATATGCTCCTACTCCTCTACTGAGAAGTGGCAATCACTGTCGGATTGCCAGTCTGCTCCAACTCGTCTTCCGAGGAGTGACAATCACTGTATGATTGCCACTCCGCTCCTACTGCTCTTCCGTGGAGTGACAATCAATGTCGGAAAGGCACTCCGCTCCTACTCCTCTCCCAAGGAGAGACAATCACTATCGGATTGCAACTCTGTTCCAACTCTTCTCCTGTGGAGTGTGAATTACTGTTGGATTGCCACTCCACTCCTACTCCACGACCGAGAACTGTCAATCACTCTTGGATTGCCACACCGCTCCTCCTCATTGGCTGAGGAGTGACAATCACTGCTAAGTTGCCAGTCTGCTCCTACATCACCTCCGAGGAATGACAATTATTGTCGGATTCCCGCTCAGCTCCTACTCTAAATCTGAGGAGTGACAATCAATGTCGATTTGCCAATACGCTCCTAATCCTCGTCTCAGAAGTGACAATCAATGCTAAATTGCTACTCTGCTCCTACAACACTTCCCAGGAGTGACAACTATTGTTGGATTGCCACTCAGCTCCTCCTCAGAATCTGAGGAGTGACCATCACTCTTGGATTGCCACTAAGTTCCAACACTTCTTCGGAGGAGTGTCAATCTCTGTTGGATTGCCACTCGGATCCAACTCTTCTTCCCAGGAGTGTCAATCACTGTTGGATTGCTACTCCGCTCCTATTCCAAGTCCGTGAAGTGACAATCACTGTTGATTTCCCACTTCACTACTACTCCACTTCCGAAAGGTGGCAATCACTGCTGGATTGCCACTCCGCTCCTACACCACTTCTGAGGAGTGACAATAACGGTCTGATTGCCCTTCTGCTCTGACTCCATTTCCGAGGAGTGACAATGAGTGTTGCATTGCCACTCTGCTCCCAGTACAATTCCGATGTGTGACGATCGCTGTCGTGTTGCCACTCCATCCATCTGCAACTCTGAGGTGTAATAACAACTTTCGTATCGCCAGTCCATTCCTACTCCACTTCCGATGAGTGACAATCACTGTCGGATTGCCCCTCCGCTCCGATTCCACTTCCGAGGAGTGATATTGACTTTTGCATTGCCACTCAGCTCCCACTACAATTCCGAGGCGTCACAATCACTGTCGCATTGCCAATATGCTCTTACTCCTCTTCTAAGTACTGGCAGTCACTGTCGGATTGCCAGTCCGCAGCTACTCCTATTCTGAGGAGAGACTTACCTGATTTATATTTTCTGCTGTTATTTTGCTTTCATGTTTCCAGAATTTGTAGTGTTATTTTGTATCGGATTGCCATTCCATTCCAGCTCATCTTCCAAGGAGTGGCAATCACTCTCGGATTGCCACGCCACCCCTTATTCCACTTCAGTGGAGTGACAATCACTGTCAGAAAGCCATTCTGCTCCTATTCCTCTTCCGAGGAGTGTCAATCACTGTTGGATCGACACTCGGATCCAAATCTTCTTCCGAGGGGTGTCAATCACTGTTGGATTGACACTCCGCTCCTACTCCAGGTCCGTGAAGTGACAATCATTGCTAAATTGCAACTGCGCTCCTACACCAATTCCGAGCAGTGACAATCACTGTTGGATTGCCACTCCACTTCTTCTCCACTTCCGAGGAGTGACATTTACTGCTAAATTGCCACTGCGCTCCTACACCATTTCCAGGGAGTGACAATCACAGTTGGATTGCCACTCCGCTCCTACTCCACTTTCGAGGAGTGACAATCACTGTTGGATTCCAACTTCACTCCTACTCCACTTCCGAGAGTTGGTAATCACTGTTGGATTGCCACTCGGATCCAACTCTTCTTCCGAGGAGTGTCAATCACTGTTGGATTGCCACTCTGCTCCTACTCCAAGTCTGTGAAGTGACAATCCCTGTTGGATTCCCACTTCACTAATACTCCACTTCCGAGAGGTGGCAATGACTGCTGGATTGCCACTTCGCTCCTACACCACTTCTTAGGAGTGACAATTACTGTCTGATTGCCCCTCTACTCCGACTCCACTTCCAAGGATTGACAATGAGTGTTGCATTGCCACTCCGCTCCCACTACAATTCCGAGGTGTGACAATCGCTGTCCTGCTGCCACTCCATCCATCTGCAACTTGGAGGTTTAATAAGCACTTTCAAATTGCCAGTCCATTCCTACCCCACTTCCGAAGAGTGACAGTGAGTGCTGCATTGCCACTCAGCTCCCACTCCAATTCCAAGGAGTGACATTTACTGCTAAATTGCAACTGTGCTCCTACACCAATTCCAAGGAGTGACAGTCCCTGTTGGATTGCCACTCCGCTTCTTCTCCAATTCCAAGGAGTGACATTTACTGCAAAATTGCCACTGCACTCCTACACCATTTCTGGGGAGTGGCAATCACTGTTGGATTGCCACTCTGCTCCGACCCCACTTCCGAGGAGTGACAATCACTGTCTGATTGCCACTGCGCTACATCTCCACTTCCGAAGAGTGACAATCACTTCCAAAGTGCCACTCTGCTCCTACTCCACTTCCGAGGAATGACAAGCACTGTGGGAATCCCACTTCACACCTACTCCACTTCTGAGAGTTGGCAATCACTGTCGGATTGCCACTCCACTCGTACTCCTCTTCCAAAGAGTATCAATCACTGTTAGATTGCCATTAAGATCCAACTCTTCTTCCGAGGAGTTTCAATCACTGTTGGATTGCCACTCCGCTCCTACTACAAGTCCGTGAAGTGACAATCACTGTTGGATTCCCACTTCACTCATACTCCACTTCCGAGAGGTGGCAATCACTGCTGGATTGCAACTCCGCTCCTACACCACTCCCCAGGAGTGACAATTACTGTCTGATTACCCTTCCGCTCCAACTCCACTTTCGAGAAGTGACAATGACTGTTGCATTGCCACTCAGCTCCCAGTACAATTCCGAGTTGAGATGGTCACTGTCGCGTTGGCACTCCATCCATCTGCAACTCTGAAGTGTAATAACCAGTTTCGAATTGCCAGTCCGTTCCTACTCCACTTCCGAGGAGTGACAATCACTGTCGGATTGCCAATATGGTCCGACTCCTCTTCTAAGAACTGGCCAGTCACTGTCGGATTGCGACTCCGCAGCTACTCCTATTCCGTGGAGTGACAATCACTGTCGGATTGCCACTCCATTCCAACTCATCTTCCAAGGAGTGACAATCACTGTTGGTTTCCCACTTCACTCCTGCTCCAATTCTGAGAGGTGGCAGTCACTCTCAAATTGCCACAATGGTCCTACTCCACTTCCGAGCATTGACAACCACTGCTAAATTGCCATTCCGCTCCTACACCACTTCCGAGGACTGACAATGACTGTTGCATTGCCCCTCATCTGCCACTCCAATTCTGAGCAGTCACAATCACTGTCACATTGCCAATATGCTCCTACTCCTCTACCGAGAAGTGGCAATCACTGTCGGATTACCACTCCGCCCATACTCCACTTCCGAGGAGTTACAATCACTGTCGGATTGCCTCTAAGTTCCTACTGCTCTTCCGAGGAGTGACAATCACTCTCTGATTGCTACTCCACTCCTACTGCTCTTCCGTGGAGTGACAATGACTGTTGCATTGCCATTCAGCTCCCACTCCAATTCTGAGCAGTCACAATCACTGTCGCTTTGCCAATATGCTCCTACTCCTCTACCGAGAAGTGGCAATCACTGTCGGATTACCACTCCGCCCATACTCCAATTCCGAGGAGTGACAATCAATGTCGGATTGCCACTCCGTACCAACTCATCTTTTGAGGAGTGACAATCACTGTATGATTGCCACTCTGCTCCTACTGCTCTTCCGTGGAGTGACAATCAATGTCGGAAAGCCACTCCGCTCCTACTCCTCTTCCAAGGAGAGACAATCACTATCGGATTGCAACTCTGTTCCAACTCTTCTCCTGTGGAGTGTCAATTACTGTTGGATTGCCACTCCACTCCTACTCCACGACAGAGAAGTGACAATCACTCTTGGATTGCCACACCGCTCCTTCTCAGCATCTGAGGAGTGACAATCACTGCTAAATTGCCACTCTGCTCCTACACCACTTCCGAGGAATGACAATTACTGTCGGATTTCCGCTCAGCTCCTACTCTAAATCCGAGGAGTGACAATCACTGTCGAATTGCCAATACGCTCCTACTCCTTGTCTCAGAAGTGACAATCAAGGCTAAGTTGCTACTCTGCTCCTACACCACTTCCCAGGAGTGACAACTATTGTTGGATTGCCACTCAGCTCGTCCTCAAAATCTGAGGAGTGACCCTCACTCTTGGATTGCCACTCGGATCCAACACTTCTTCCGAGGAGTGTCAATCATTGTTGGAATGCCACTGTGCTCCTACTCCAAATCCGTGAAGTGACAATCACTGTTGGATTCCCACTTCACTCATACTCCACTTCCGAGAGGTCGCAATTACTGCTGGATTGCAACTCCGCTCCTACACCACTCCCCAGGAGTGACAATTACTGTCTGATTACCCTTCCGCTCCAACTCCACTTTCGAGAAGTGACAATGACTGTTGCATTGCCACTCAGCTCCCAGTACAGTTCCGAGTTGAGATGGTCACTGTCGCGTTGGCACTCCATCCATCTGCAACTCTGAAGTGTAATAACCAGTTTCGAATTGCCAGTCCGTTCCTACCCCACTTCCGAGGAGTGACAATCACTGTCGGATTGCCAATATGGTCCTACTCCTCTTCTAAGAACTGGCAGTCACTGTCGGATTGCCACTCCATTCCAACTCATCTTCCAAGGAGTGACAATCACTGTTGGTTTCCCACTTCACTCCTGCTCCAATTCTGAGAGGTGGCAGTCACTCTCAAATTGCCACTCTGGTCCTACACCACTTCCGAGCATTGACAACCACTGCTAAATTTCCATTCCGCTCCTACACCACTTCCAAGGACTGATAATGACTGTTGCATTGCCCCTCATCTGCCACTCCAATTCTGAGCAGTCACAATCACGGTCACATTGCCAATATGCTCCTACTCCTCTACCGAGAAGTGGCAATCACTGTCGGATTGCCTCTAAGTTCCTACTGCTCTTCCGAGGAGTGACAATCACTCTCTGATTGCCACTCCACTCCTACTGCTCTTCCGTGGAGTGACAATGACTGTTGCATTGCCACTCAGTTCCCACTCCGATTCTGAGCAGTCACAATCACTGTCGCTTTGCCAATATGCTCCTACTCCTCTACCGAGAAGTGGCAATCACTGTCGGATTACCACTCCGCCCATACTCCAATTCCAAGGAGTGACAATCAATGTCGGATTGCCACTCCGTAGAAACTCATCTTTCGAGGTGTGACAATCACTGTATGATTGCCACTCCGCTCCTACTGCTCTTCCGTGGAGTCACAATAACTGTCGGAAGCCACTCCACTCCTAATCCTCTTCCAAGGAGTGACAATCACAATCGGATTGCAACTCTGTTCCAACTCTTCTCCTGTGGAGTGTCAATTACTGTCGGATTGCCACTCCGCTCCTACACCACGACCGAGAACTGACAATCACTCTTAGATTGCCACACCACTCCTTTTCATCATCTGAGGAGTGACAATCACTGCTAAATTGCCAGTTTTCTCCTACACCACTTCCGAGGAATGACAATTACTGTCGGATTCCCACTCAGCTCCTACTCTAAATCCGAGGAGTGACAATCACTGTCGAATTGCCAATACGATCCTAATCCTCGTCTCAGAAATGACAATCAATGCTAAATTGCTACTCTGCTCCTACAACACTTCCCAGGAGTGACAACTATTGTTGGATTGCCACTCAGCTCCTCCTCAGAATCTGAGGAGTGACCATCACTCTTGGATTGCCACTAAGTTCCAACACTTCTTCGGAGGAGTGTCAATCACTGTTGGATTGTCTCTCCTCTCCTACTCCACTTCCGAGAGTTGGCAATCACTGTTGGATTGCCACCCCGCTCATACACCTCTTTGGAAGAGGGTCAATCTCTGTTGGATTGCCACTCGGATCCAACTCTTCTTCCCAAGAGTGTCAATCACTGTTGGAATGCTACTCCGCTCCTACTCCAAATCCGTGAAGTGACAATCACTGTTGATTTCCCACTTCACTACTACTCCACTTCCGAGAGGTGGCAATCACTGCTGGATTGCCACTCCGCTCCTACACCACTTCTGAGGAGTGACAATTACTGTCTGATTGCCCTTCTGCTCTGACTCCATTTCCGAGGAGTGACAATGAGTGTTGCATTGCCACTCCGCTCCCAGTACAATTCCGATATGTGATGATCGCTGTCGTGTTGCCATTCCATCCATCTGCAACTCTGAGGTGTAATAACAACTTTCGTATCGCCAGTCCATTCCTACTCCACTTCCGATGAGTGACAATCACTGTCGGATTGCCCCTCCGCTCCGATTCCACTTCCGAGGAGTGATATTGACTTTTGCATTGCAACTCAGCTCCCTCTACAATTCCTAGGAGTCACAATCACTGTCGGATTGCCAATATGCTCCTACTCCTCTTCTAAGAACTGGCAGTCACTGTCGGATTGCCAGTCCGCAGCTACCCCTATTCCAAGGAGAGACTTACCTGGTTTATATTTTCTGCCATTATTTTGCTTTCATGTTTCCAGAATTTGTAGTGTTATTTTGTATCGGATTGCCATTCCATTCCAGCTCATCTTCCAAGGAGTGGCAATCACTCTCGGATTGCCACGCCACCCCTTATTCCACTTCAGTGGAGTGACAATCACTGTCAGAAAGCCATTCTGCTCCTATTCCTCTTCCGAGGAGTGTCAATCACTGTTGTATTGACACTCGGATCCAAATCTTCTTCCGAGGAGTGTCAATCAATGTTGGATTGACACTCCGCTCCTACTCCAGGTCCGTGAAGTGACAATCATTGCTAAATTGCAACTGCGTTCCTACACCAATTCCGAGGAGTGACAATCACTGTCGGATTGCCGATATGGTCCTACTCCTCTTCTAAGAACTGGCAGTCACTGTCGGATTGCCAATATGGTTGTACTCCTGTTCTAAGAACTGGCAGTCACTGTCGGTTTGTCACTCTGCACCCACTCCTATTCCGAGGAGTGACAATCACTGTCGGATTGCCACTCCATTCCAACTCATCTTCCAACGAGTGACAATCACTGTTGGTTTCCCACTTCACTCCTACTCCAATTCCGAGAGGTGGCAGTCACTGTCTAATTGCCATTCCGCTCCTACTCCACTTCCGAGCAGTGACAACCACTGCTAAATTGCCACTCCGCTCCTACACCACTTCCGAGGAGTGACAATGTCTGTGGCATTGCCCCTCAGCTCCCACTCCAATTCTGAGCAGTCACAATCACTGTCGCATTGCCAATATGCTCCTACTCCTCTACCGAGAAGTGGCAATCACTGTCGGATTGCCAGTCAGCTCCAACTCGTCTTCCGAGGAGTGACAATCACTGTAGGATTGCCACTCCACTCCTACTGCGCTTCTGTGCGGTGATAATCACTGTTGGCAAGCCACTCCGCTCCTACTCCTCTTCCAAGGAGTGATAATCACTATCGGATTGCAACTCTGTTCCAACTCTTCTCCTGTGGAGTGTCAATTACTGTTGGATTGCCACTCCGCTCCTACTCCACGACTGACAAGTGACAATCACTCTTGGATTGCCACACCTCTCCTTCTCATCATCTGAGGCGTGTCAATCACTGCTAAATTGCCACTCTGCTCCTAAATCACCTCCGAGGAATGACAATTATTGTCGGATTCCCGCTCAGCTCCTACTCTAAATCTGAGGAGTGACAATCACTGTCGATTTGCCAATACGCTCCTACTCCTCGTCTCAGAAGTGACAATCAATGCTAAATTGCTACTCTGCTCCTACACCACTTCCCAGGACTGACAACTATTGTTGGATTGCCACTCAGCTCCTCCTCAGAATCTGAGGAGTGACTATCACTCTTGGATTGACACTAAGTTCCAACACTTCATCCCAGGAGTGTCAATCACTGTTGGATTCCCTCTCCTCTCGTACTCAACTTCCGAGGAGTGACAATCACTGTTGGATTCCAACTTCTCTCCTACTCCACTTCCGAGAGTTGGCAATCACTGTTGGATTGCCACACCGCTTGTACACCTCTTCGGAAGAGTGTCAATCACTGTTGGATTGCCACTCGGATCCAACTCTTCTTCCGAGGCGTGTCAATCACTATTGGATTGCTACTCCGCCCCTACTCCAAGTCCGTGAAGTGACAATCACTATTGGATTCCCACTTCACTCCTACTCCACTTTCGAGAGGTGGCAATCACTGCTGGATTGCCACTCCGTTCCTACACCACTTCTGAGGAGTGACAATTACTGTCTGATTGCCCTTCTGCTCTGACTCCATTTCCGAGGATTGACAATGAGTGTTGCATTGCCACTCCGCTCCCAGTACAATTCCGATGTGTGACGATCGCTGTCGTGTTGCCACTCCATACATCTGCAACTCTGAGGTGTAATAACAACTTTCGTATCGCCAGTCCATTCCTACTCCACTTCCAATGATTGACAATCACTGTCGGATTGCCCCTCCGCTCTGATTCCACTTCCGAAGAGTGATATTGACTGTTGCATTGCCACTCAGCTCCCACTACAATTCTGAGGAGTCACAATCACTGTCACATTGCCAATATGCTCCTACTCCTCTTCTAAGAACTGGCAGTCACTGTCGGATTGCCAGTCCGCAGCTACTCCTATTCCAAGGTGAGACTTACCTGGTTTATATTTTCTGCCGTTATTTTGCTTTCATGTTTCCAGAATTTGTAGTGTTATTTTGTATCGGATTTCCATTCCATTCCAGCTCATCCTCCAAGGAGTGGCAATCACTCTCGGATTGCCACGCCACACCCTACTCCACTTCAGTGGAGTGACAATCACTGTCAGAAAGCCATTCTGCTCCTATTCCTCTTCCGAGGAGTGTCAATCACTGTTGTATTGACACTCAGATCCAAATCTTCGTCCGAGGAGTGTCAATCACTGTTGGATTGACACTCCGCTCCTACTCCATGTCCGTGAAGTGACAATCATTGCGAAATTGCAACTGCGTTCCTACACCAATTCCAAGGAATGACAATCACTGTTGGATTGCCACTCCACTTCTTCTCCACTTCCGAGGAGTGACATTTACTGCTAAATTGCCACTGCGCTCCTACACCATTTCCAGGGAGTGACAATCACTGTTGGATTGCCACTCCGCTCCTACTCCACTTTCGAGGAGTGACAATCACTGTTGGATTCCAACTTCACTCCTACTCCACTTCCGAGGGTTGGTAATCACTGTTGGATTGCCACTCCACTCGTACTCCTCTTCGGAAGAGTGTCAATCACTGTTGGATTGCCACTCAGATCCAACTCTTCTTCCGAGGAGTGTCAATCACTGTTGGATTGCCACTCCGCTCCTACTCCAAGTCCATGAAGTGACAATCACTGTTGGATTCCCACTTCGCTCCTAATCCACTTCCGAGAGGTGGCAATCACTGCTGGATTGCCACTAAGCTCCTTCTCCACTTCCAAGTAGTGACAATCATTGCTAACTTGCAACTCCGCTCCTACACCACTTCCGGTGAGTGACAATTACTGTCCAATTGTCCTTCTGCTCTGACTCCACTTTCGAGGAGTGACAATGACTGTTGCATTGCCACTCTGCTCCCGGTACAATTCCGAGGTGTAACCATCACTGTCGCGTTGCCATTCCATTCTATCTGCAACTCTGAGGTGTAATAACCACTGTTGAATTGCCAGTCTGTTCCTACTCCACTTCCGAGGAGTGACAATCACTGTCGGATTGCCCTCCACTCTGACTCACTTCCGAAGAGTGACAATGACTGTTGCAATGCTTCTCATCTCCCATTACAATTCCGAGGACTCACAATCATTGTTGCATTGCCAATAATCTCCTGCTGCTCTTCCGAGAAGTGGCAATCACTCTCGGATTGCCACTCCGCACCTACTCCTATGCAGAGGAGTGAAAATCACTGTCGGATTGCCACTCCATTCTAACTCTTCTTCCGAGGAGTGACAATCATTCTCGGGTGGCCGCTCCACCTCTACTCCACTTCCGTGGAGTTACAATCACTGTCGGAAAGCCACTCCGCTCCTACTCCTCTTCCGAGGAGTGTCAATCACTGTCAGATTGCCACTCCGCTCCATCTCCACTTCCGAAGAGTGACAATCACTTCCAAATTGCCACCCCGCTCCTACTCCATTTCCGAGGACTAACAATCACTGTTGGATTGCCACTCCGCTCCTACTCCTCTTCCGAGGAGTGTCAATAAATGCTGCATTCCCACTCAGCTCCCAGTACAATTCCGAGGTGTGATGCTCGCTGTCGCGTTGGCACTCCATTCCATCTGCAACTCTGAGGTGTAATAACCACTTTCGAATTGCCAGTCCATTCCTACTCCTCATCCGAGGAGTGACAATCACTGTCGGATTGCCCCTCTGCTCCGATTCCACTTCCGAGGAGTGACAATGACTGTTGCATTGCCACTCAGCTCCCACTACAATTCCGAGGAGCCACAATCACTGTTGCATTGCCAATATGCTCCTACTCCTCTTCTAAGAACTGGCATTCTCTGTCGGATTGCCGCTCCGCAGCTACTCCTATTCCGAGGAGAGACTTACATGATTTATATTTTCTGCCATTACTTTGCTTTCATGTTTCCAGAATTTGTAGTTTTATTTTGTCGATGATTGCCATTCCATTCCAGCTCATCTTCCGAGGAGTGGCAATCACTCTTGGAAGTCACCCCTACTCCACTTCAGTGGAGTGACAATCACTGTCAGAAAGACACTCTGCTCCTATTCTTCTTCCAAGGAGTGTCAATCACTGTTGTATTGCCACTCGCATCGAAATCTTCTTCCGAGGAGTGTCAATCACTGCTGGATTGCCACTTCGCTCCTTCTCTACTTTCGAGAAGTGACAATCACTGCTAAATTGCAACTGCGCTCCTACACCAATTCCGAGAAGTGACAATCACTGTTGGATTGCCACTCTGCCTCTTCTCCAATTCCGAGGAGTGACATTTACTGTTAAATTGCCATTGCAATCCTACACCATTTCCAGGGAGTGACAATCACTGTTGGATTGCCACTCTGCTCCTACTCCACTTCCGAGGAGTGACAATCACTGTCGGATTGCCACTCAGCTCTTGCTCCTCTTCCGACTTGTGACAACACTGTTGGATTGCCCCTTCGTTCCTCCTCCACTTCCGAGGATTCACAATCACTGTCGGATTGGCATTTCCCTCCTACTTTTCTTCCAAAGAGTGTGAGTCATTGATAGATTGCCACTCCACTGCTTCTTTTCTGTGCCATGCCAGAGCTTCATGTTTCTGGTTTCTACCGAAAGGCAGAGTGTACCTGAAATGGCATTGCTTCTTTGTAGCCACGCCCCTGCCATTTCTGGTAAGTAAAATTTTAAATGTCCCAAAGCTTCTTTGAAAAACTACAGAGAGAATGATGTTTGTAAGGTGGTAGTGTGGCAGGTGGGTAGTATGGTTGAGGGTTTGGGGCAGGTGAGGTAAGTGGGTAAAGGGTATGGTGGCAGTTAGATAGGGTGATGGGAGGATAGAGTGGTAGGTGGGTCGGGCAGCACTTGGGTATGGTGGCAGGTTGGAAGGTGGAAGGGCAGTAGGATGGAAGGGGGGTAGCTTGGAAAGGGGTAGGATGGCAGGCAGATGGGTAGGGTGGCAAGTGAGTAGAATTGAAGGTGGGTAGGTAGCAGGTGGATAGGGTGGTGGGTTGGTAGGGTGGTAGATATGAGAGGTAGTTTGGGGATAGTCAGGTTGATAGGAGTTGCCAGGTCAGATCTGGGACATGTTGGGAAGTCAAGGGTGGGAGTCAGGTTGGGCTGGGGGAGTCAGGGTGTTGCGGGGGGAGGGGGGTCAACGGTGAGGTGGAGGGTTTGTGGAATTGGGCAGGGTAGTTGTGGTGTCGAGAGGGCACTCAAGAGTGGGAGTATACGTGTGAGTGATTGAGGGGGGAATGGTCAGTTGTATGATTAGGTGGGAGTTAGGAATTTTCTAACATTTCCTGGGTAACAACCCAGGTAAGTAAGTTAGAAGTCTCTGCCTCTAACTCAGAGTTAGAAACTTTTTTGGAGGGTCCCAGAGAGAAGGAGAATTGTCATTGGAAGTTCAAATTTCCCGGGCAACTCCCACAGAGTCAGTGTTGGGACATTCGAGGAGTCCTGTAGCACATCTTGGGGGGGACGGGTCGGAGCTGGGGGAGCGGTGCGAATTATCTCCGACGATCTGGTTGCTCTCAATCCTGATGGATTGATTAGATAGTGATAACATCAACAATCATTTAAAGATTAAAAATTTGTACAGATGCAGAGGGAGCGTCTGTTAAATGTCTCATCTGAAAGATGGCACCTCCAACAGTGTAGTCCTGCACTGGAGTGTCAGCCTAGATCAGGGGTCAGCAGACTGCAGCTCCTGAATGAAAATATCTTTCATGCATTGACTGAATAAGTTTATAGAGAATTGTTCCTCGAGGGTGCTCCCTGTGCAGAAACATAAGAAAAAATCATTAGCTATCTAAAAATTCTTGTCTGTCCAATGCTTCACTAGGAAATATGGTGTCTTGCACTCTCACCCACCATTCAATGACATGGGTCATGCACAGGCAGGCACATTAATCAGTGAAACATCACATTCACTTTGGCCCAGGTCAGTCTGTTCAAAAATGCTCGTCCAAAATGGCGCTTTCTGATTGGTTGCCTTATTCAGAAGCTGATTGATCGGTAGTAATGGGTTAGCGCTCTGCATTTGTGTGGATGTACAATAAGGTTCTAATTAGTCAATTGTTTTGACAGAAATGCTCTTGATGAGCATGTGCAGGCAGGCAAATTAATAAAAGAGCACACTCACTCTGGCCCTGGTGTTGAAGTTGTGTTGGTGAACATGCGTCATGTGCAATCAGGCGATAAATCTGTTGGGTTCCTCCAACACAGAACAGAAACCCAACCCTGCATTTATTTTAAAACTTTATCCTCATTGCTATTTCTTATTTTTGAACTGGACTTTTCTACTGGACACAGACCAATTAAGATGGCTTACCCTCTGTCTGGAAATTATCCCCAGTCTCCAGGACAAAAGAATTTTCTTCTCAGTTTCAGGAGTGTCACACCTCATTATGCCCAAGGAGCTTCTAACAGACCACCTGGGTGCAGACAAATTTCAAAGGGAGCTACAGGAATGCCATTTACATTTGATAAGCCAATCCTGCTAGCAGAGTTGGTGGGTCTGCTGAGACAATGTCTTCCCAAACACCAGACTCTCAACACAAATGGTACCCATTTAAACCCATAATGGCTGAGACATTATCAGTCCTGAAGACAAAGCAAAACTCTAAAGCTGGATAAACACCCTTTGTTGAAATCACTGTGTCAAAGGAAGGTCACATGACTCAAGACTCATCTTTTGAGCAGTTTACTATTACCTTTCTGAGCTGTGCAGCTGTTTAACATTTAATTGGCAGGGCACACAGAAGCAAGCTCTGTCCAGGTTGGACCACCAGCCCATCTAACCTGACTCTACCGGAAGATTTTGTGTCATTACCTACAGAACAGATGCGATCTCTGCATGCCTACTTCATTTTGTGACATCAACGCCACCTGAAAATCGAATCTTACGACACCAGTCTCCAACTAGCCGATCATCGAATGCATATGTGAAAGACTTCTTCATTGGACGCTGACTTTGGGACTCGGGAGCTCAGGTGAACCATTATTAATTTTCTCTGTGGTCTTTGTACTATTAAACCTCCTTTTCTCTATCTCTCCCTTTACAGTATGAATGCAGAGTGGGATGCACACCTTTTCAGGGGTTTTGAATGTGTACAATAAACTAACCTGCTGAGTTAACCCTAACTTGAGTTTGCTGTGGGGTTATTAGTAGAATTGAATCACACAAACATCAGGGGGTTGGGAAACTATGGCACTGCTTATTCTTAAAAAAAAATTCACATCTTGTTTAAGACAGGTGATGAGGAAAACAGTGCTCTTTGACCTGATCCCCTCCTATCCATAACAAATCATTAAAAAGGAACAAACTTCCTTTAGCCCTTGTTTTAAGGCCGCTTTGGAAATAGCTGCAAAGAGGAAATCGAGAAGTTCAAGATGAGAAATTTGCCAACAAGAAATAAAATTTTGAGAAGCATTTCACTAAGAAGCACAGTGCCTTAGCTGAAAGTTATTCAGATAAAGAAACCCAAAAGAAATGGTGCTGGAGTTGAAGAACAAGGCAGAGAAATCTAGGAACACGTTTGCTAAGTGGGTGAAGTCATCAGGTTGCTAAACTACTTCTAGTTTTGTAGTAGCTCAAGTGACTGAGGAAAACCATACACAGATGGTGAGTAGCTTGTCAAAGTCTCAGAGTAGCTGTACAGTGATTTTAAAAAGAGTGAAAGTGACCACAGATATCACCAGCCAGCAGACGGGGGATATAAATTTCTTTGCTTCAGCTGCAACAAAACTCAAAAAGTTCAATGTTAACCTGTACAAAGCAGGCTGGGAAGCCTATCCAGCACCTTAAACATTCACAATGTGGCTGCAATGTGTATGGGTTACAGAATACCCAGCAGTCATGATGGAGCACCATCTTGAATAGTGCGCTAACACTGGGCTTTCCAAGTTTAGTAATGAGATCAGCATGACTTGAGAGTTAGTCCAGAGTTGGTGATTGTTAGATACAACAGGTCCCTCTCCCAATTGGTATTTTATGCATGTGTATGTCCAGCTCTTCCTGGATCTAGTCTTACAGGATGACACTGAGAAAGGGCAAAAAGGGCATTTTGGTCTTGCATAAGCAACAACAAAACCCAAATACAGGTTAAGCTTGTGATTTATTAAGATGCACACAATCCTCTACAAGCACAGATTATCCGGTCATTATCTGTGGAAGCTTGCTGCGCAAAAATTGGCACCTTTGCTACCGATATTACAGCAAAAACTACATTTCAAAAGGACTTAATTGACTAAAGACCTTCAGGAAGTCATGTCCAGTGGCTTTGAAAGGCATCATAGAAATGCAAGTCTTTCCAAGCTCCACAGGGGAAAGGGCCAGAAGCATATATGTGGCAGGTGAAAATATGGAGGGCTACAGTTTGCAAGGGTCCATTGCTGAGTGCTATGGAAGGAGAGCCAGATTCATGGCGGGCCCATGCCTCATTCTGTCAGTTGGTGATGATGGTAGTTGGTTTTGGAGTTGGGACATGAAGATCTGGGCTGGCACTGTGCAAGGTGACTGGGGTCTGCCTGCCTCCCTGTCCATGTTGGTGCTGAGGGGCAGAGAGTCAGCCGGGGTTTGCCGGCTGCTCCTGTCAGGGCGACGGCTTCAACTCAAGGTCTTTACTTCCCCTCTCATCTCAAACTATTCCGGATAGTCCCCCACCCTGGTTACTAGGGGCGGGTCCGCGGTTTAAAGTCTCCGCCATCCCGGTTACTAGGGGCGGGTCCGCGGTTTAAAGTCTCCGCCATCCCGGTTACTAGGGGTGGGTCCGCGGTTTAAAGTCTCCGCCATCCCGGTTACTAGGGCGGATCCGCATTTTAAGGTCCCCTGTGCTCCCCCCGCCCCCCCCGTCCCAGGTATATAGTTCCGGGTGCCGAGGGCCCCCGTACTCCCACAGTATGGTTACCGGCTCAGAGGCTCTGATCCTGGGCTCTCGGGTTCTGCTTTGCGCTGTGGTGGTGTTCGGGCTCCTGAGAGCGGCGGAGGCGGGAAGAAAACTGAAATTCGTCAACCTGGTGAGTGAGAAATAGAGAAGGAGAGGGAGCCTGTCCTCGATGACCACGTTTACAGCGAGTAACTCGGTCCCTGTGCCCCGGCCATAGAAGGTCAACGTAAGAAGGGATTTCTGGACAGTTTTCTCAGGAGCAACATTCTGTCAGAGGAGGGGTATGAGTGAGCAGGGTTAGGGGCATCTGTGGGGAGGCAGGGAAGGAAGAGGCTCCCACAGACACCGAGATCAAATCAAAATACTGCGGATGCTGGAAACCTGAAATAAAAACAGAAAAACTCAGCAGATCTGACAGCATCTGTGGAGCGTCAGATCTGCGGAGTCTTTCCAGCGCCTTCTGTTTTTATCCCACAGACATTGGTCCTGTCCAACAATGTCTTTGACATTTATCAGGATCAAGCTGCTGCAGGATGTGAACTGTGTAGAGAGCTGCACAAAGAGCTGATGAACAGAATAGAACGGTTTTAGTCGTTGGGGATTTGATAATTAGGGGAATAGATAGCATCCTCTGCAGTCCCGACTGAGAGCCCAGAGTAGTGTTCCCTACTTGCTGCAAAAAGTACTGGAGAGGATTTTGGGAATGGAAGGTGAAGATCCAGTACCCCATCTACCACCTTAAACTCAATCCCTCCACCACCAGCATGATGACAGCAGTGTGTACCATCTGTCTACAAAATGCACTGAGCAACTCATCAGGGTTTCTTCAACAGCAGCTTCTAAACCTGTGAGAGGAGTGAGAGCTGCAGATACATGGGGACACCACCACCTGCAAGCTCCCCTTCAATCACACAGCCTTCTGATGTGGAAATGTATCACTCACTATTCCTTCATCGTTGTTGGGTCAAAATCCTAACTACACCATGATTGTACTTTCACGACATAGACTGCTGCAGTAGCAGCAGTAAAGCAGCGCACCCAACACCTTCGCAATTAGGGATGCTGACTTTGGCAATGACACCAACATCCCATGAAGTGATGATGATGGAAAGACTGACCAGAAAGGGGCTGCTTCCTCTTCCACTGCTTCCTCAGCTGGTTACCATATAGCTGGTGGCAAGAGCTTGCCCTAATAATGGTGAGGTGGCACAGCCTCCAGAAATATCCAGGTAGTAGAAGAGCTGCCTAAACACTAGTCTGCTGAATCACATTTTGTGACAGCATCTCTTCTGTTGCCCATCTGCGTGCGTGTGTGCGTTTTGCTTGTGTTACTGTCTCATGAGCCATTTTCTGTGCTACACCTGCTCCTAATTGGTATGTATACCATTAAAGGATAGCCCTGGTCACTCAGTTGCCACTCTGGTTTGGCTTGGTGGCTCAAATGCAGGTGGCAGAGCTGAAGAAAGAAGGATATCAGGTGTAGACCTACATGATACACCAAGTGTGGGATGTTGAGGGAGTGAATTCCCTTTCAGTTGTGGTACGAAATGTGAATCGAAACGTGGTGCCCACAAAAGGATGTGTGTATAGTCAATGGCACCCTGGACCATGGGGAAACCTGTAGCCCTTGCAAAGCCATGTGTTCACTCTGCCTGCTGCTCTCTGGCAAGATAGAGTGAAATGTATCCCACTCTCTTGGAATCCAGAGCCTCAGTGACCTTCCTTATAAAACAGCAGACAGGGAGATGTTGTAAATATCGCCTGCTCCAGCCCGGAATGAGCACTGGTTACCTTCGCAGCCACTGGTAATGCTGTCCTTGCCCTTCTCTGAGCTCACAATTGTGGCTGCAGGAGGGGGCAGATTTCAGCAAGCAAGTGCTTGAAGTGGAAACATCTGGCACATTGTTCCTCATTGAGCTTCAGGTAGACTGTTTGCCCTCTGGACACCATGGGCTAGTATGGCCTCCAGTTGACAGAACTTCTCTCCCCTCCTTCTCTCCCTCCTCTGCCTCCTCGTCCCTCTTGTCAGCTTGTCTTGCTCTGTTGCATTTGCTCATTCTCCTTTCGTGCTGGAGTCCAAAGGGGATACGAGTTATTGTAGCCCTTTCTGGGAGCAAGTGTCTTGTGCAGAATCTTTGAAGTCAGGACAACATTTCAGTATACTTGTCAAACCATTCTCTGTAGCAACACTGGCTCAAAATCAATTGGCAACTAACCTAAAAGGAGTTGATGATCCCTTTAAGTAAGATGCTATGAGGTGGGGGTCCTTCCTGCTGCTGAATGCTTGTTTAGTTGTGTAAGGTTGAGAGAGAGTGTTAGCTGGAGTGTTGAGCTCCAACTTCACAGTATTGACATAAAATCAACATAAGACACTGATTGACGTGACAATCTGCTGACACTGCACATTTCAGGCATACACATTGACCCCAAAATTGTCTGATACGACTAGTACCAGAAGTGTCCAAGTGTCCCACTCATTCCATTTTTAAAAGCAAAATCACACCCATAGGGCCAAAAAATCAGGCACAATGGAGCTGAATTCTGTAGCAAGCACGTCCAATTAACTTAAAGCAGTATTTGGTCAAGCCACTAGGATGATGAGCTACAATCAAAACAATATGTTAGGTTCTCCTGGTACAACTGGAGAGGACACTGAGGAATGGACATTGAAAACTCCCTTCAGTTCTGGTCACTGAGTCACTGCAACATTGAACCACTCGATAGTGAAGAGAAGAGCCACAGGACTGGTTCCCAGTGTCAGGGGCCTGAGATATGGGAAAAGACTTGGCTGAATAGATATTTGAAAAGTGATGTTATAGTGGGTTATGAGGTAGTAATGGAAAAGGTAAATCAGAAATTAAGGTGAGGGAGTAGGACAAGGGAGAAAAGATTCAAACAAGGTTCAATGAGAGTGCAGGAGGGCATGCCAGGAGCAGCCTAAAATGAGGTGTTAATCTGGTGAAGCTACACCACAGGACTACTTGTGTGCCAAACAGCATAAGCAGCAAGTGATAGACAGAGCTAAGTGATCCCACAACTAACGGATCAGATCTAAGCTCTGCAGTCCTGCCACATCCAGTCGTGAATGGTGGTGGACAATTCACTGGAGGAGGAGGCTTCATAAATATCGCCATCCTCAATGATGGGGGAGCCCAGCACATCAGTGCAAAAGACAAGGCTGAAGCATTTTCTACAACCTTCAGCCAGAAGTGCCAAGTGGATGATCCATCTTAGCCTCCTCCAGAGGTCCCCAGCATCACAGATGTCAGTCTTCAGCCAATTCAATTCAATCCGTGTGATATCAAGATATGGCTGAAGGCACTGGATACTACAAAGACTATGGGCCCTGACAATAGTCCAACAATAGTACTGAAGAACTTGCTGCGCTCGTAGCCAAGCTGTTCCAGTACAGCTACAACACATGGCATCTACCTGACTATGTGGAAAATTGCCCAGATATCCCCTGAACAAAAAAAGCAGGACAAATTGAACCTGGCCAAATATTGCCCCATCAATCTACTCTCCATCATCAGTAAAGTACTGGAAGGGGTTGCTTATTCAGCAATGATCTACTCATTGATTCTCAGTTTGGGTTCTGCCAGGGCCACTCAGTTCCTGACCTCCTGACAGCCTTGGTTCAAACATGGACAAAAGACCTTAACTCCAAAGGTGTGGTGAGAGTGACTGCGCTTGACATCAAGGCCGCATTTGACAGAGTGTGACATCAAGGAGCCTAAGCACAACTGGAGTCAATGGGAATCAAAGGGAAAACTCTCCACTGGTTGGAGTCATACCTAGCATAAAGGAAGATGGTTGTGGTTGTTGGAGGTCAATCATCTCAGTCCCAGGACATCACTGCAGGAGTTCCTCAGGGTAGTGCCCTAGGCCCAACCATCTTCAGCTGCTTCCATCATAAGGTCAGAAGTGGGGATGTTCGCTGATGATTGCACAATGTTCAGCACCATTCGCAACTCCTCAGATACTGAAGCAGTTCATGTCCATATGCAGCAAGACCTGGGCAATATCAAAGCTTAGGCTGGCAACTGGAAAGTAACATTCACTTCACACAAGTGCCAAGCAATGGCCATCTTCAACAAGAGAGAATCTAACCGTCTCCTCTTCCATTCAATGGCATTATCATCACTGGATCCCCCTCTATCAACATTCTGGGGGCTACCATTGACCAGAAACTGAACTAGACCAGCCATATAAATACTGTGCCTACAAGAGCAGGTCAGAGGCTGGGAATTCTGTGGAAGTAAGTCACCACCTGACTCCCCAAAGCTTGTCCACCATCTACAAGGCACAATTTTTGAGAGTGTGATGGAATACTCTCCATTTACCTGGATGAGTGCAACTCCAGCAACACTCGAGAAGCTTGACACCATCCAGGACAAAGCAGCCAGTTGATTGGCACGCCTTCCACCACAATAAACGTTCACATACCCTGCACCATGGACACGCACAGAGGCAGCAGTGTGTACTACCTGCAATATGCACTGCAGCAACTCACCAAATTCCTTTGACAGCACCTTCCAAACTCGTGACCACTACTATCTAGAAGGACAAGGGCAGCAGATAGATGGGAACACCACCACCTGGAAGTTCCCCTTCAAGTCTCTCGCCATCCTGACTTGGAAAATATGGCTGTTCCTTCACTGTCGCTGGGTCAAAATCATGGAACTCCCTCCCTAACAGCACTGCGGGTGTACCTACATTTAATGGACTGCAACGATTCAAGGAGGCAGCTCACCACCACCTTCTCCAAGGGCTATTAGGGATGGGCAATAAATGCTGACAGCCAGGTCCCACAAACAAATTTTTCCTTTTTTTTAAATAAAAAAGGAAGGGGGAAATGTGTAATTGATTTTGAGAAAATTTTCCACAGAGTGATTTACACTTAAAATGGGCTACTGGAGATAACTGAAGAAACAGTCAGATGGTGAAATTGAGAGGGAACTCTCAGATTGTTCTCGGTGGAGAAATTGAGATGGGCTTCCTCATCTATAATTAATGTGTGCGTGACCGAGCGGGACCAACACCTTTTCCAGGAACAGGAGTAGATCATTTAGCTTGTCAAACCTGTTGGCCTTTCAATGAGATCATAGCTAATCTGTACTCCAACCTCCTTTCCTTAATATTTCTAGTTAACAAAAATCTATCAATCCCAAGTTTAAAATTAACAATTGAGCATCAGCTCGGTATACCCACATCTGCAACATCTGGAGCTGTTCTGTACAACTGAGTTGCTTTTTCAGCCACATTACTGTGGATCTGGTACCAGATACAGGCCAGACAAGGTAAGGATGGCAGATTTCCTTCCCTATAGGACATTAGTGCACCAGATGGAGTTTTTAAGACAATCAATAAGTTTTGCAGCACCATGACTGAGACTAGCTTTCAAGTCTAGAATTTTTAAATGAATGAATTGAATTTAAACTCCACCAGCTGCTGTGGTGAGATTTGAACTAGTGTGGTTAACCTGGGTCTCTGGATTACTAGTCTAGCGACATTACCACTAAGCCACTATTTCCGCAGAGTCCCCTGTTCTCTCCTATTTAGATCCAAAGTGGATGACCTCACCTTCATCTACATTGAAATCCATTTGCCATAGTTTTGTCCATTCACTTAATCTATTAATATTTCTTTGTAATGTTATACTTCCATCTACACTGCTGAGAATGCTATCTTAGTGTCATTAACTCATTAGCATATGTGGCTTTCTATCCAATCTTCCAACAGATCCTTGTGGATCACCACCTGTCACACTTACAGTCACACAATTGTGAAGTGACATGTTCAATTTTCCAATCTAAAGGAATTCAAATTGCACAGTTTCTCTGATCCACCTTTCTAAACTGAGTCCAGTAACTGCTATTGCATAGACCAAAATATAGAAAATACACATGAACTGTGGAATGCAGGTTAGACATAGAGCTGATAAGCCCACAAGAGCGGGAAGCGTGGTGGGCAAGGTGACTGAATTAGGTGGGAGCTGAAATTTCACTTTTCCGATGGTGGGTTCAAATTTCAAGATTAACTCAGTGGCGTGTTTTTTTAAAATTCTTTCATGGGATGTGGGCTTCACTGGCTGGGCCAGCATTTATTGCCCATCCCTAATTGCCCTTGAGAAGGTGGTGGTGAGCTGCCTCCTTGAACCTCTGCAGTCCATGTGGTGTAGGTACACCCACAGTGCTGTTAGGGAGTTCCAAGATTTTGACCCAGCAACAGTGAAGGAACAGCGATATATTTCCAAGTCAGGGTGGTGAGTGACTTGGAGGGGAACTTCCAGGTGGTGGTGTTCCCATCTATTTGCTGCCCTTGTCCTTCTAGATGGTAGTGGTCATGGGTTTGGAAGGTACCGTCTAAGAAGCCTTGGTGAATTCCTGCAGTGCATCTTGTAGATGGTGTACACTGTTCCACTGTGCATCGGTGGTGCAGGGAGTGAATGTTTGTGGATGTGGTGCCAATCAAGGAGGCTGCTTTGTCCTGGATGGTGTCAAGCTTGTTGCATTTAAACATGGACTACTACAGAATCTGAGGAGTCGCGAATGGTGCTGAACATTTTGAAATCATCAGCAAACATCCCCACTTCAAACCTTATGATGGAGGTAAAGTCATTGATGAAGCAGCTGAAGGACACTACCCTGAGGAACTCCTGCAGTGATGTCCGGGAGCTGAGATGACTGACCTCCAACAACCACCACCATCTTCATTTTGTACTAAGTATGACTCCAACCAGTGGATAGTTTCCCCCCAATTCCCATTGACTCCAGTTTTGCTCAGGCTCCTTGATGCCACATTCAATCAAATGTGGCTTTGATGTCAAGGGCAGTGTTTAGTGGGTGGGGCCTTATGCTATCACGTGGTGTGTTCCAACTTGTAAATACCTTTGCATGCAATGGAGACTCATTATATTAAATCTTTCTGTAACTACATCCTACCTTCATGATAAAGTCAGCGATGCATGGGAATCTCATGGCACCTGGTTCATGTCTGTTTAAAGGTGGCGTGCAGTAGGTTTTGTGCAGTTGTGTCTGAGGTCAACAGTTTTCCTTGGTTAACTCTATGGCAAAGGGAGGGGAGCAGGGGAATTACAGCTTGCTTGGAGGCTTAGGACTGGCAAGGGTGAGTCAGTGGTAGGGGGCTGGGCTGTAGAGTGGGGTTGGAGGTATGGAGGAGTTAGGTGGGAAGGGCTCAGCGTTCTGGGTGAGGTGTTGGGATCAATCAGTTGAGGTAAAATAAGGGGCCTAAAGGGTAGGCTCCAGTCCAAAATGTGGGCCCGCCTCAGGGCATTGTCTGGTACAGCTCTTGGTGGTTTTTGAGTTCAACTACAACATTTTGATTGTCTGAGATCATTCTTGGCAGAGATAATCTCTTTTACAATGCATAGAAGGGAGGGCCAACTAAGCCTGCAAGTTCAGCCATGTCCCACCCACATAGTGGTGAGAACAGTACTAACATGAACATTCAGTAAAGAGTGAACGCAAATACACAAAATTTCTTTTACGATAAAGAAATCTCCTTAACTCCCCTGTAGCCGTCAAATGTGCTAACAATGAGGTGTGCCAATACAATTAGCTCTCTGACTAAGCTAGTCTCAACAAATAACAATGATGCACACACAAATAAGATGAAACCACTGTAGTATGAAATATTTGCAAGTGAAATTTAAATTTGTAAAACACCTTGTGCTCTCAATAAGTCTTAAGCCAATGGCAATGAAGTTGGACAGGAAAGTTTTTGGCTGTGATTCAGAGCCTCCCTGTTTGTCCAGGAGGCTCTTTTATAGTCTACCTGTACCTGCTGCATTGTCAGCTGGCAGTGGGTTTCATCAATGAAAAGCTTCTCCTGCCCTGCGATCACTCATGTCTCCTGCGCAACCCTCCGGCACTTTAAATTTAAATTGGAATTGCGTGGGAACTAGCAAAAAGTGAGAGGGTGGAAGTGGCGCCCACGTCTTGTTTCACCCTCGGAAGCAGCAAGCCAAGGTTCAAATTCTGCCCCATGTTTCCACCAATGATTGAGACTAAAACCAGGGGCCGTCAATATAAGCGAGTCTACCACTAGCAATAGTTGAGGCGACTAAATAGAAATATACAGCACCCATGTTGCCAGTGCTGGCCCTTTGAAAAAGCTGTCGAATTAATCTCTTATTTCTGCTCCTCCACACAGGCCTGCAAACCTTATCCAATACCTTTTAAAAAGCTATGATTGAATCTACTTCCACCACACTCTTGAGCAGTACATTCCAGATCCTAAACATTCGCTGCAAAAAAAAGCATTTTTCCTCCTGTCGCCTTTGCTTCTTTTGCTAATCAACTTAAATAGTGCCCTCTGGCTCTTGACCCTTCTGCCATGGGGAATGGTTACACTCTATCTACTCTCTCGAGACCCCTAATGATTTTGAATACCTCTATCAAAACTCTCAACCTTCTCTTCTCCAAGGAAAACAACCCAAACTTCTCCAATCTTTCTATGTAACTGAAGTTCCTCATCCCTGGAACCATTCTTGTCAATCTCTTCTGCACTCTCTCCAATGCCTTCACTTCCTTTTTAAAGCATGGTGCCTAGAATGCTTAAAATTCTGGTCCAGACCTCCAAGTTGTTGGTATGATCCGGTTAGGGACCAATAGTTTTTTGTTTAAAGTAGACCAAGTTGGAAATCTAAGGTACATGCTAGGAGAATAAAGCCACAAAATTCCACGGTTTTGAACAAACAAAATAAACTTTACAAAGTCAGAAAAGTAAAATAATTTGCATGATCCGTCTCATACTCTAAAATTCCAAATTAACATGAGGTACATGTGAATTACAGGCAAACTGGTCGAACACACTATATAACAGATGCAACCAAGATTTCTTAGTGACCCGCCCAGATCCTCTATGAACTAGACAATCTTGTTGAAACTTGGTCTCCCTCTTGAGGGATTCCAAACTTTTCACTTTGAAAGATCAAGTCTCTGAATTCCCTCAAAGCCACTCTGACGCGGACTGCCTCAACAGCTCGTAGGGTTTATGTTATGTACTGTCTGCCTTGTTTAGTTTGCTGTGCTTTGCAAGCATTATGGGATCTCAGAATCCATCTTGTTAGTTAAGTGTGTTTTCATTGATTTTACTTTAACAAATGTTCAACCACCTCCATATCTATGTGTGTATTGATTAATCTTTACATTGTTTTCGGTGATACCAGTATTAAAATGTTAAAAAATTGGTGACGAGGATGATGGACCTTTGTAACCTGAAAAGCAAAACTAAAATGAAAGAGCTAGCAAAGGAAAATTACCAGCTATTTTTAAAAAAAGGAAAAAGCTGTTCTTGTAGAGTAGGTAGCAGCCCCAAGGCTCAGTAGATTAGAGTAGTTGGCTGCAAGTTGGAATTGGCTTTGGAATAACATCAGCTCCAGCCTTGTTTCAGAGGGCCGTGGACCAGACCCTGAGTGGCTTGCCTGGAGCTCTGTGCTACCTTGATGACATCTTGGTAACGAGCAAGACTGATAGGGAATACAGCCTTTCACATCATTAAAAATGTGAGTTTTTTTCAGCTCTGTAGAATATTTGGGGCACGTCATTGATGCTGCTGGATTTCACAAAGTGCCCTCCAAGGTCAAGACTATTGTGGATGTTGCAGCTCTTCAGAATATCAACCAGCTTCGCTCATTCTTAAGGCTGCTGAATTATTACAGAAGATTTATTCCACAACTAGCAGCCCTGCTGAAACTCCTGCATGAGATTCTGTGGCAGGACAGAAGACTGTAACAGATGTTCAAAAAGACTAAAGCAGCACTGACAGATTCCGAGGTACTGACGCACTTTGACTCCTCCTTATCTCCACAAATTGCATGTGATGCATCGCCTTAAGAAGTTGGGGCTGTTGTTTCTCACAATGCTCTCGAGTGTGAAGAGGCCCAGAGTGTTCACTTCATGGACTTTAAACAAAGCAGAGAGCCAATACGCTCAAATCGACCGCGAAGCACTGGAAATCATTTTTGGAATCCGGAAATTTCACCAGTACCTGTTTGGATGGAAATTCACGCTGCTGACTCATCATTGATCGCAAACCTCAATATTCAATCCACACACAGGCATGCCTTCTTTAGCTTCAAACAGAATGCAACGTTAGTGATGTTGAATGCTCACACCTATGACATCAAATAACGAAAATCTACTTTGCATGGCAATGCGGATAGTCTTTTGAGGCTGCCCCTACCGGTCACCCATTTGGACACTGCTCAGAAAGACATTTTTCTACTTTGCACACGTGGAGAACACACCATCACTTCATTCCAAATCATGAAGATCACTCGAGTGGACCCAACATTGCCCCAAGTCAAAGGACCTTGTGATGCATGGCAGCTCTTCCCCGAACTTCCAAGTTTCACCTGACCTTCATCCTTACCTGTGGTGGCATAGTGGAGTTATCAGTCACTTCAGGATGTTTGCTTTGAGGCATGAGAGTTATTATTCCACCAACATTGAGGACACCAGAGTTGGACCCACAACGGCTTGTTGGACACTTTGGAATAATTCGCATAAAAGAGATCACAAGAAGTTACTTTTGGTGGCCTGGACCAAGACACTGAAGCCAAGGCAAGATCCTGTCCTTCATGTCAGAATGTGAGAAACAAGCCTCAGTTGGCACCCCTCCATCCATGGGATTGGCTGGAAAACCGTTGGCATCACATCCATGTCGATTTTTTTTTTGCCGGACCATTTGAAGGAATGGCTGTGGATGCTCGTTCCAAATGGCCAGAAGTTTCAATGATGTTGTCTACTACTGAGAATACAATTCAAAGGCAAAGAGAAATGTTCAGTCGTTACAAGCTACCAGAACAAGTTGTGACCGAGAGTGCACCTCAGTTTGTCTCACAGGAGTTGAAGAATTTTTTTGAGAAGTAATGGAATTTATCACATCACCTCAGCACTATACCACCAATCCACCAAACCATGAAATACACTTTCAGCTGGGCACAAGGACATTCCTCCATTCTGCTGACATACCAAAACACACCACATGCTACCACTAAAGCATCCCCCATATTCCCACTAATGAGACGGCAGCTACGCACTTGCTTTGATCTGCTGAAACCAACAAAATACAAGTTGTGCAAGATCAACAGCGTGACCAAGTGGAGAGAAGAGCACAAAAGATCATAGCCAAGAATTTTCTGTTCTGGATAAGGAGTTCTTGCTCATAATTATGCTTCTGGAGCTAAATAGGCTGCTGCTACAGTGATTGCTCAGACAGGACCTGTTTCTTGTACACAGTCCAAACTACGAATGATCTCACCTGGTGGAGACATGTTGACCAATTGTTGCCAAGCCAAGCACCATCTAAGGATACACCTCTTATGGAAGAGCCATCTCCAAGTCAAGGAATGCTGACTCCAGTCTCTCCTCTTCAGTCTAGTGTGACTGAAGTTGAAGTTGTCTCATCTTCACCGGCATTAGACACAACTTCAGATTGTGCTACAAGTCCCAAGCTGTCACCAGTCTCCAATGAGCATTACTCTTTAAAAGCACCAGACATCTGCCGTAACCCACACCGGGAGAGAAGACCTCTTGAGCTTTTGAGTTATGGTTAAGACAAACCGTGTGTATTTTTTTTTGGGGGGGGTGGGTGCACGGTGGGCAGGATAATTCCCAGGGTTCAGCTGGAAATAGAGGCAGTCTCACTGCTTTCTCTAGTTTAGAAAATGTTTTATTAAACTGACATTTCCAATAAGCGGGGGGAATATGTTATGTACTGTATGTCTTGTTTAGCTTGCAATACTTTGGAGGTGGTGGTGGCATAGTGGTCTTGTCACTGGGTTAGTATTCCGGAGACCCAGGGTAATTCAATGCAGATAGTGAAATTTGTATCCAACAAAAATCTGGAGTTAAAAGCCTGACCCTGAAACTATTGTCGATTGTCATAAAAACCCAACTGGTTCACTAATGCCCTTTAGGGAAGGAAATCTGCTGTCCTTACTTGGTCTGTTGACATGTGACTCCAACCCACAGCATGTGGTTGACTCTTAAATGCCCCCTGAACAAGGGCAATTAGGGATGGGCAATAAATGCCAGTGACACCCACTTCCCATGAACAAATATATAAAAAAAACTTTGCCGACCAGTGCATATGCAGAATCCATTTTGTTAGTTCAGTTGCTGAAGCAAAATAAACGAAAGCACAATGTTCAACCACCTCTGTGCCTTTAAAAAGCTATTGTCAGCACCAGTATTAAAACATAACACTTTCAACCTCAACTCCTGATATTACGCTTCCCTGGATTCCAGAATCTGCAATCTAGCCTTTACTTGCATAATTTTAGTTCTTTACTAGACAGCTGGCTTCACTGAGCTGGCACTGAGCTGCCCCTGGGTTTCTCTGAACTCCCATCTCCTGGCCAAACACACCATGGCTCCAAGGACAGCTTCTGAGTCTCCTTCCAGCACGGAGCCAGTGTCATTTTCAGCTTTCCCTGATTTCTCAGGCCCTAACTACTTGGAGTTTTTACCAGCAGCATCTTTCCTGCCTGGTAAAAAGCTTCTTCTGCTTCTTTCCCCAGTGGTTCCTACTGTTGGTGTCCTCCTCCCTGTGGCTCCCTCCCCTCCCTGGGTCCCCCCTCCCACTTTCTCGCTCTCCCACCCTCCCTTTCTCGCACTCCCCCACTCCCTTCTGCACTGTCTTTTCACCCCACCTCCGACTTTCTCGCTCACCCCCCTCTCCCTGCTGTGTGGACATAAGATCATCAGAAACAGGAGCAAGATTAGGACGTTTGCCCCATTGAGCCTGCTCTGTCATTCAATAAGACCATGACTGATCTAACTGTGGCCTTAATGCCACTTTCCTGCCTGACCCCCATAACCCTCGACTCCCTTGTCAACCAAAACCTGTCTAACTCAGCCTTGAATATATTCAATGACTGGGCCTGCACTGCTCTCTGACATACAGCATTCTAATGATTAATGACCCTCCAAGGAAATTCCTCCTCCTCTCCATCTTGAATGGAAGATCCCTTATTTTGAAACCGTGCCCCTAGTTCTAGATTCCCTCAGGACAGGAACCATCTTCTCAGCAGCCAGGATCTTTCGATTATATCAGATCACCTTTCATTCTTCTAAATCCCAGGGAGCATGGGCCCAACCTTGTGTATATGGGTCTTCTGTGTGTCAGTGTGTGTTGATTTGTAGTTGGGGTTTCCCTTTATTTACCATGTGTAAATTGGTCAGAATTAAATTCTTAATAAATTTGGACAGTGTAATCTGAACTCTGTTCCCAGATTTATCGGCATGGAGACCGATCACCTATCAATAATTACCCAACGGATCCATATACAGAGAAG